>NC_056729.1:609120809-609270809 GCF_019279795.1 Protopterus annectens | reverse complement strand
TACATGTGAATATACTGACCAGATATCCTCAGCGAAATTATAGTTATCTGCTAAAAAGGTTTGTTCCCATTCACAGTAAAAAATGAAACATCTTTATCCATATAACATTTTCCATATAATCATTTTAAACTCTAATTAAGACAGCACTTCTCTTATCTTTAATTGCATTTTCCTAGCACACTACAGCTCAAGGTCTTCTTAGGCTTAATGACAGCACCATCTATGTTCATTTATCAGGCAGATATCCACTGATGTAGTCTTCTGTGATAAAGCCAGACATTTGAGTTTCAGACTTCACATTCTTCAGAAAGGTAAGTCTTTGGCATTACCATGTCAGCTGACACACAGGTTCTGGATGAATATTTGTCAGACCTGAAAGCATGCCTCTCAACCTCTTAGAAAAAGATTTATGGAAAAGGCAAAAATAATGAGAGGGCAAAGGCTCAAATCAGGAAAAGTTTAAATATTACTTTTATACCCTCAGAAAGTTAATAGAATAACAAATTTTGCTTTGGCTTACATTTCTGAAGAATGTGAAGTCTGAAACTCAAATGTCTGTCATTTAGTGTTGTCAATTCTCAATGATTTGACAGAAACCACAAATATTATGAGGAATATATCAACATATGAGGCACAAATCTGGACATTCTGCAAAATTCTGGACAGTTGAAAAGAGTCTGCCAAAGTCCATGTGTTTCAACCTAGTTGGTATGAAGATATATAGCATAAAAAAAAAAAACAATGCATTAAGCAATAAGAACACCAGTAACTGCTTACGGGAGTGAAGGTTTTGAGATGTAAAACTCTGAAGGACATGCAGGGAGACTTGTCAGAACTTCCCATCCATGTTCAAAATGCAGGTAACACACTGGCCCAGAATGAAATCCTTCCTTTTCTTCAAAACATGCTGAGATACAACGGAAAATAAATTAGTTTCAATAATTGGTTAAATAGATGGTGTTTTTCTAGGGAGATTCAATAAGTGTCAGCATGGAATGAAATGCTCAGGAGTCCGGCTTGCTTAGTTAAGAAAGGCATACACCTCTCATTCCATGAATTCTGCTTGCTGGCTAAAAGCTTTGTTGCATCCCATTGCCTTTTTTAGCAGAGTCTACTTGATGGACATTCCAGAAGAACTATCATATCACTCCTGAAGTTGGATTACATTAAGTTGGTTGTTCTCCTAAATACCAAAATTCTAAACAATGTATTGCCTAATGTTGGAGTACTCCTGCATTTGGAAAGTATCATTCTATGTATAATTACTATGACTTTGCTTAAATGTAAAGAGAACACACTCGATGTACCCATGTTTTGCACTTCTCATGTCTTCAGACCCATTAGCAACTGTGTTGGAGTCTTCATATTTGTCAAGGTACATACTACCTCCAGGCAGATCCCTTGGGATTCACAAACAGAACTCATTGAACTACAGATCACTCTAGTTAGGACTAATTATCAAGCTCTTTGTCCTTGAGTAACCGTATAAGATTCTAGATTGTCCTTAATGATCTCCCTGTTAGCAAATAATACTAATACTAATATAATAATATTTATAATTTTGGATGGCTTTAATTACCCTTAACTCATTACAACTGAGTGACACCTCCAGGTACATTTGCAGTTAACTTCTCTAGGCATCAAATATTGCTTGTTCATATTTGCATCAATAATTCCAAAACCATGCTATGTACAAAGTTTTAAAAACAATCATCTTAAAGCATACACAATGGCAAACACAACTGCATTAATATTTGACCTCTGTCTACTGCAGATAAACAGTTATTAACTGTTTTATGATATTAATTTATTTCAATCTAATTTTCAATTTTTTCTAAATATCCCAACAACCCAAGTAACACAGACTCAACTCCTTAGCCTCATATGAAAGCTCTCAGCTAGATGAATAAAATGCTGATGACAGTATGTGTGCAACTTGAGTGTAACTTGAGTGGTTGCTGAGATACTGTAAGTTGTTACCAATCTAATAGTTACTGTGTTTACTGTGACTCACAAAATTCTGTTTACAACTTAGAACCTAAAGAATACTGCCACTATAAAAAATAGTTTT
The DNA here is from genome assembly GCF_019279795.1 of Protopterus annectens. NCBI lineage: Eukaryota > Metazoa > Chordata > Ceratodontiformes > Protopteridae > Protopterus > Protopterus annectens. The sequence goes on along the minus strand of NC_056729.1, from coordinate 609,268,738 downwards.
TGCAGAAGAGTTTACCATTTATACTTCTTTCATAAACCCTATGGCTACAGAGATATGAACATTTGTTTGAAATGTGAGGACATAATTTGATTCTACCAAAAGTCTTAGGCTCCACCCATTGGTAGTTACAGTGCAAACTTCCTGAGTGACATTGGAGTGAATGAGTTAAATAAACCAGGACACCTATAGTTAAATTGTAGAATATACCAATAATTCCTTGACTTAACTCATTAACAACCATGTGGTGTGGAATGTTACAGGTCTAGCAGCTTATATACATCCTTGTATTCCAGACCAATTTTGGAAAAATCAACTCGAAAAGAGTAAGACAAACAAATGTAAATATTTTGTGAACAATAAAAGTATCAGATTTGTTGAAATGGCAATATTACCATTAAAAAGCATGGTACTTGCATATTATCGCAACCAAATTCTACACGACTCACTATGCAGCTCTGCAGGATGACAGTAAGTACAACTGCTATAGTGTAATGGAGTAAGTTGGCTGTTGGGTTGGTGGATAGTATTGGAAGTACCACAGTCAAACATATAAGGCTGACAGCATTTTGGCTTCCCCCTTGCAACACTGTGCAGCTGCATGGACACTCAGTAGCATGGACGTTGAGCATTTCAGGCTTTTTGTGGTCAAAAAAGATGTCCTTTTGACTCAGCACTATGGCGTGCCGACAATTTCCTTTTACTTAACAGTGAGTTATTTTTGTACTATTTTAATTTCTCTGGATGAAATGAAACTACCTTTGAAAATAAAATAATGTGAATAATGCACTCAGAACACTTCAGTGGCACGGTTGATGAGTTCCCACAGTAAGACACCTGGTATGCTGCCAGGGCTTGGAAAATGGTTGACTGCTTCTTCTTCTATGTTGGATGTGTTACGACGATCGCTGTGAATTTACATTCAAAACATTTGTTTTGCTTTGCAGCATCAGCTTCATGCAGATTGTATTGTGCTAGGTAAGACTCAAGCCGCAAAGAAAAAACATTGTTTTTTATCTATTTTGACAGCCATTGTGGTAACATTTACAGCACAGAAGAAGAACCGGTCAACTGATTACTTCCGTCATTATCCGGTACGCTTTGGAATGTAATTAGTGCTGTAACCAGTGCATCCTAAAAAAGGTGGATGTTGTTACCAAGAAAAAAGGATATCTAGAGGGGTTGACAGAAAACATAGTGACAGTCAATCCTTTTCAATCTGGTTGCGATAATACGTAAGTACCAAAAGTATTCTTTACAGTGATAATAGTCAGTGCAATCACTGTTTCCCAATATATGCTATAATATATTATAATACACAGATTTAAATTTTTGCAAAACTTTGGAGGGTGGCCTAATGGTTAAGGTGTTTGCCTTTCAAACACAAGGTACAGGATTTGGACCTCACAGGGGATAATTGACTAGGCTTAAAATGGCTCACAAGGGCAGTTAGCCTAGTATTAATCTATGGAATTGTCACATAGTGAAAATTATAGTTTAGACATATATTGACAGAACACATTTGTTAAGCAGACACATGATTTCACATGCCAACAAGAAATTCCTCTCTGTGTGCACATTTATTGAGATAAAGAGATATGATAACACAGGCTTAATTGTATAATTGGCAGTATAAATAACACAAAATATCTCTCAGGATGTGCAACTTACAGTGCAAATTTCAATAACAGTTTTCTTTAGCAACATCTAAGGTTTCATCTGATGCCATGAAATAGGTTGCAAGTCACTTGTTTTTGAAGTATTAAGTACATACTGAAATAATGGTTATTTTGATAGTTGCTAACAAATAGCTATCAGTATTCAGTGCAGTGTGATAAAAATAAACATTGGCAATGAATTTTCCTGTTTTCCTCTATGACATTTTACACCACACCCCTCCACAGCATATAGGTCTGTCAGAAAAAATATGAACATAAATATGAAAATATGAATAATATGTGGAAAACAGGGATTAATTTTTCTACTGTAAGACATCCAACATTAACAATCTTAGTATAATTTTGTTAATTTCGCATTTCCCTTTCTAATACTGTCTATTATTAGCTGATTAGTCACTTAATCAATGAAGCCAGACCCAAAAATTGTCTGGTTGCCTTAAGGAGCTATAGGTTTTAACCAGCAGCATTAAAAAATGTGAAAGTCCCTTGAACAAACCTACTAGAAGACAGAGCTTTCTTGACCTAATTCTTACAAATACAGCCATGTAGACATACAAAGGTGTGCCATATGACTGTGGTACCTCTTCACTTTACATGCATGGGCATTTGAATGTCTTTGAATCTACATGCCTTCACATGTTTACATTCTGTGTTACTACCACTGCTTGTGCAATATCTGCAATGGAATATCTACATGTATTTCACACTTGCAAATATCTCAGTTAAACCACTACACATTGACCTTCCCTCTTCCAGACAGACACTACAGGCATTGCAGTGGTGGAGAAGCTACATTACCAACCCAATTTTACTTCTTTCTCTGCCCCCTCATTTTTTCTCTCTCTAATGCTCCATATCTATTGCACTTTTACAGAATTCCAAAAAAATGTGTACATATGTTTTACATTGGTTTTGTTCAAGATGGTGAAAGTCTTTTATATCATGGGTAACAAGAGTCACTTAGTGTGGTAGGAATGCTAATGAGGCCAGATTGTGCTGACATCTATGAATACACTTACAGTGGTGTACTGCCATCCTTATCTAGTGGCATAAGTATGCTCCTACTGTTCACCAGGCCACTGAATATGTATATCACCATTGCACAGTGTGAGGAAAAATTAATGGGATAGGTAATGTCCAGGGCATTATCTGCAATATGTCTGTATATATCACATGAGCATACTATATACACCTACACATTGGTTTACCATATTGCTCCTTGAGTTGACCTAATGAGTAACAATGGCTAGCTGATACCTGTACTGTGAGCTGCTGCATGGTATGCCAGACAGACCAGAAAGTCCCCCTTTTTCCTGCACATGAATTACAAAGAACACATGCCGGGGAGGTATAATGGTTCCTTTGAAAAAGTTGATTCCTGGATTGACCTGGCATAAGTGCTGTTTGATGCCATAAGTGCTGTCTGATGCCATTGGCATCACCCATACAGTGGAATAATGTGTGCCTCGGTTTGATGGCCTGAAGTGATGCCACCCTCACATGCTTCACGATTGAGAGTCAGAGGTTTCGGAGATATATTACTGAACCATTTATTTTCCACTTTGCTGTAAATTGACCATCAATGTAGTACATTTGTTTTACAGCTGCTGATAACTGACATCTGAATCTAATTGGCTGTCACTGAAGGTAGAAACACGTCTCCAAACAGCATGGTGTGCATGTGATACATAGTTTCCGAGTATACTGCTGCAATGTTGTTCATGTTGATCATCAGATTTATAATTTTCTTCTCATTGTATCACCCGTATGCAGATCCAGATGTGGCAGACAAGGTGTTGTGTTTGCATTCAACTCTGTCACTCTCAGCAGCTGTGGATGTTCCTGGGTCACCATGGTGGTGAAGGTTTCTTTGTTGAAGGCTACATGGGTGGTTCATTGTACCTTTTGCTTTACCCTCTCAGAGGGAAGAGGTGAATGAAAGCTTCCCTTCTGAAGATGGGCAGGGAGATTTACCTGTGATGGCAATGACAGGTACAGAGGATGATGGGTACAGAAGGGAACCAAAAGATTAAAGATGGTTTTGGAAACTTTTAGTACATTCGGAAATTCTGAAGTGACTTGATGAGTCAATCAAGAGGCAACTCCTGGGCACTAAAATTCTGGAGGATCAGCCAGCCCATGAGATCAGCCACTACTTGTGTAATACCTGGGTTTGTTTTCTTCTGGTCCTGTCTGGACATCATCAAGGTCAGTAGCTGACCCTGTCCCACTCACAGTGTTACCCATTCTTTCTATACCACTGTCCATACGTTTTTTATTGCCCAACACATCTATAACCACTAATTTACCCTTTGTGTGCATGTATCCCTCCACTGTTCACATCATCAGGTGTATTCCTCCTTTGTCTATCTGTGTTCCATGTTTTTCTGTCTGCATCTCCTACCTACCCTTTTCCTTTTATCCCTGCAAAGCAATCCTGCTTTTCTTTTCCTATTAAAGCGTCTCTTCTAATTATGAAAATTGGATCTATTGCCAAAAAAGCAAATACAAAACAAACAAAAAAAGCAAATTTCTTACCATACCTCTCTATCTCTCAGTGCAAGAATTCTTGACAAAGCTAAAAATAATGGGAACAAAGGTCCAAATTCCATGGAAGATTTTAAATATAGTTCTTAGAATTACTCATTTTGCATTAGCGTGTATTTTCTGAAGGATATGAAGCCTGGAACTTAAATGCATGCCGTTATTTAGTGATAAATATTCTCAATGGTTTGCCAGAAAAAAAATTCACACGTATTTTATAAGGAACAGACCAACAATGTGAGACAAAAATCTGAACATTCTGCAAAATTCTAGGTAGTTGAGGGGTATGCCTCACCATCTCTTCCATATTTCTTACCCTTGTATTTTGCCTCTGCTTGCTGTACTCCTCTTTCCTTCTCTCTTATCAACTGCTTTTCATCTTTATATATATGTAGAATATGTTAGCCACTTTGTATATATACCCACATTGCTTTTCCTGTTCAGTTCTAGTTTATGCTATGCTGCCTTGCCTATGACTCTCTTTTCTGGGCTGCAGCTGGTAACCATTGCATTGGGTCTAATTACATACAATTCTTTAATTATGGAGGGCAAGTTTCTTATGATGACATGGATATCATCCATACATATTATTGCAGCACTGTCCCTCTGCTATGCTGTTATAGCTCTGTATTATCTATTCAGGTGCTTTGTTATATGGTCATTCTCGCAGTATGCTGGTGTTGTCCCTTCCTCTTATATTGTAGTTAGTTTTTATATACTTTGTGCAGTGAACCCCCTCCCCTCCAGTATTAGTACTATGCTTATGTACTGCACACTTATGGGAATCCCAGCACACTTCTAAAAATACTGCAAAAATCAGCAAACAGTGCAAAACCTATAGTTTATGCATCAAAATATGCAGGCAGTATATAACACAAAAGTTGCAGAATGTGTGGAACTATTGACTATTATGTAAAAATATGCTTTAACAGAAGTTAGTTGCATAAACATAATATGAATGCTCTGGAGAGAAGTGATGGGTTAAAAATAAGAAGATGCTGTACAAGACAAGAGCAGAAATAGAGTAAGAACAATAAAGTTGCATGTCAAAACATTTGGTAACAGAAGTGAGAATATGTACTGAAAGAGGTAGCAAAAATTCTAGAATGAGATAATATGGAAAATGGCAAAGTAGTGGTGTGTCAATTTGATATTGTAGCTGAATAAAATATAATGTCAGCCTGAATTCAGTAGGGTAATTTTAAACTGCATGTTGGGTAAATGTGTATAAATGCTATTATCATGTTCTGGATACAATTAAAAGCTTACAGTCAAAACTGTTTTAGTTGTGTGTACAAACATAATGCATAAGTGTCAGATTCAATTCGAAGCTCAGTAATTTAATTTAAAGCAAGGCAATATACCAGACAGAAAGGCATTTGTATGCATGTGTATGATTAAAAAAGAAACAGACAATGCAGCTCATAAATGAGAACAAAAAGTGCTTAATAGCAAAAATGAATATAGCCTAATCAACAGAGAAATAAAGCAATGGTTCAGTGAGAATGTGCAAACTGACCATTTATATATTTGCAAAGAGAATCAGAACACTCAAAATGGCAGTCAGCACACAAGATAGAGTGGTGCTGAGTCACAATCAGAGCAGCAACATTTATAGTAGGTAACAATTCAATAAAGACAGACTTTTGAAAGCTTTTCACAGTGCTGACAAAAAAAAAAAGACTTTAAAGAAAATATGCATATTATATCAGTGTCATGGCAGATGGAGAAACATAAAAAGTAGAATTATGGAACAGACTCAGACCTTTGAGTACCTTTCTGATCTCTTTTAGAATCAATGATGCTTGAAAACAGAGTTTCCCATTAAGTTGTCAAAATAAGTAGTGCCATTAATACACTGTCCATGCAGAGTGCTTATAGAAGTAAAGCAAGATGTTAAATGTACTGAGTTATTTAAAGTTATAGTTAAACAGATTATACAAAATGGTTAAACAGCATGCAAGTATTGTGGAATAAGACTGAATTAGTATTTGTATAGATGCATGAGACCTTAAATGGATATTGACTGAACTCTGCTCATCAGTAAAAGAACAAGCTGCTGCTATACCTAATGCAAGTATTTCAGTGCTGGATATTGTACAGATATTTACATAAATTAAACTGGATGAAACAAGCTCTACGCTGGGCATCTTCAATACATTTAGAGCAGATAAAGATTTTTGAGAATACCATTTCGCATTTCATCAGCACCAGAAGTCTTTCAACATGCTGTAGGTGATATGACTGAAAGCCTTGAAAGTTCTTTAAGTATTATTGTTGATATTTTGGGCTGGGGTATAACAAAACATGAACATGTAGTCAGAGTATTTATCCAGTTAGCAAGACAAAGTCATAATATTTGAAACTGAACAGTAAAATATCACACTGGTGTCCCATCTTATTAATACATGGATTGCCTTCTAACTGCTGGATGTTGATAATGTTCAAACTATTACCAATATTCAAACTGTAAAAGAACAAACACTTATTAATGTTTTTCTTAGGTATAGTCCAATACCTGTCCACATTTACAGCACATTTGTCAAATGTAACTGTACCCCTAGGAAAGCCATTAAACTATATACAGTTTGGACTTAGAACATAAAGTAAGAAGTTTTACATTACTAAAAAGACTGGTTAACTGCTGCCAATACAGTTAAATAGTATAACATTGTATATGGCATCTCAAAGTGATGAAAGCCATAAAGACATAGGAGTAGCACCTTCACAGCAGACCCGACCAGTTGACTATGCATTGATGGCTTTAACAGATGTGCAACCAATGTATGCCCTGCTTTAGAAAGAAATGGCTGTTTTAACAGTTCATAAATATGATGTCTAATTGTAGTAGAGAGCAAATAGGCTAATGCATATTGCTGACATTAAACAGAACTTATCTGAAGGAGTCCTGTTGGTAATGGGCTGATTCCAGTGATACCTAAAAGATTGGAAGAAATGACCCTAACTACAAGATATTAAAAAAAGAAAGAAAAATCTCTTTACACTAAGGTGTTCTTGCCAAAACAATATCAGTCCCTGGAAACAGTAATAAGGCAGAACACTCCACGTCAAGTCAATAAAACATTTATTCGGTAAAATGCGCAGTTAAAATAAGTGCTTTCTGATGAAGGGCATATGGCCTGAAAGTGCTTATTTTAACTGTGCATTTTACCAAATAAATGTTTTATTGACTTGATGTGGAGTGTTCTGCCTTATTGCTGTTTCCAGTAACTACAAGATATGAGACATAAATTCATTTGTTTATAGACACTGTAATGCCAAGATGGCCAGACAATGCAAATGCATCTTCAACCACTAATCAAACCTAACTATACATTTACAGGTGCATAATCTTGTATACAAGATTTCTTGTTCAAAAGTGATACGTTATCATTCCATAAAAGTTGACAAAACAGCTTCTGATGAAAATTCAGGTGTCACATTTGTAAATGTGATTGGGGCAGCAGTTTGACAGTGGAAATAGAATATAGTGTGCAAAACTGTAGACTTTGTTGCATTAATAGAAAACCCAAATCAGAAAGAGAACTGATTCATCATGAAATGCCCTCACTGCCATTGATGATTGTAGGAGTCAGTTTGTTTCAACATAATGATGACACTTAGTGGTGATATCTACCTAAACTCAGGGTGAACTCAGTATATACAGGCACCAGAAAGCATATCTCCATCTTCTCCATTATTGCTACTATCTCACCTACAGGCCCATCTTACTAGCCTTCATATACATACCATATTAATTTATGAAGTATTTACATCAAAATCTCTGAAGTGCATGCATGGATAGCACAGCACACTCCAGATATCTTAATTGTCACAGAAACCTGGATTCTACAAGAAACAAAACAATGAAGAAATTGACCCACCAGGCTATAATGTCATCAGATTTGACAGAACCATCAAAAAAGCTGGTGGTGGCACTGTTTCCTACACACACACACACACACACACACACACACACACACACACACACACACACACACACACACACACACACACACACACAAACACACATAGAAACACAAAAAAAACCACTAGAAAAACCCCTTTTCTCCCACATCCTGCCAACTGCTTCTAACTCAGAAATCCTACTAAACATGCTAAAACTAAACACTCACAAGACAATAGCAATCGTGTGTACATATATACCTCCAGAAATGAATGCCTGCTATGTAATAATGTGTGCATACATAACCCCAGGTAACAGTGCTAACACATTCAAATATATCCTCTATTTGGCTTCCTCAAAAATCACTCATGAAACCATAATACTTGTTGATGCTAATATAGATTGGAAAACTATACAATCTGAAAATCCAACCAATAATATACATCTGTACAATTTCACCCAACTTATAACCACACCAACTAGATATAGCAAAACCAATGAATCAACACTTGATTGGATACTAGCTTCCACTCCAAGTAAAATATCATCCCATGGAACTATTTCAGATAGCCTAAGTGATCGTTTTCCAATCTACACCATAAGGTACCAAAGCATCAGCCCCAAAATGCATCATTACAGCCCAGTAATAAAACATATTACTTTACATGAGGACACTTTTACTAATACACTGCATCTCCTTCTCTGGGAGTCACTAAAGATTCTCCCCATAGACAATGCTGTCTTTGAGTTCAAAAAATCTTCATAAGTGTTCTAACACATTAGCCTTCATCAGAATAAAAACAGCCAAAGCCATCTCTAAGCCATGGCTATTCTTAGCAACTCTGTACAGCCCATGAAACAAAGAAATACAGCATGGGAGGGCTAGACAAATAAATAAAATAGCTCATACTCTACAAGCATTGAGAAAACTAAGAATCCTAGAAAAATAGCTTATCACCAAAGATAAGAAAATCTACTACTCAACCAATCAAAACACACACACTAAAAATCCAAAACTCAAAACTATTCAGGGCCTTAGTCAATAAACTGTTAAATCCAGGACAAACTACACGGCCAACACCAAACACACAGAAAGAAAATTATACCAACAAATTAAATGCACACTTTATGTAGACAGTGCAGTCATTAATCAACCAGGTGACTAATCAAGCTCTTGAAGTCCATATTCAGTCAAGCATCCTCCATCAACATTTCTCCTTACAACCAGTTCCCACAAATGCCATCAAAATATATCTCCAAAAATTAAAGCCTACTAGAACTGCCCTGACAATATGCCTGGTACCTGTACAGCAAACTTTAATTCTGATGAATTGAAACCATACCTGAAAATAAAGTCCTCTTGTTATGGAAAAAAGTAATTTGTCATTCCCATGCAAAAGGCTGGAATTAATATAGCTCTTTCAAACTATAGGCAAATTGCCATACTATTTTCCTTATCAAAAATATTAGAACATTTTATTAATAAGCTACTTAACTGTCTAATAGATAACCAGTTCTATCTCCAACCCAGCACAGTTTCCGTCCTCATCACAGTACAACCACTGCTTTGCAGAATTTTGTTAATACTGTTAACACCCATAGAAATGCCAGCAGCTTAGTCTTCATCATATCTGTAGACTTATCAAAAACTTTTTATACTGTCTCCCACCAGAAACTCTTACATGAACTCAAATACTTAGGGCTCACCAACTCTTCAGTGCAATAGTTTCATAGCTACCTCTCAAACAGTACAGAAACAGTGAAATTGAAAAAAATATTTTTCTACCTTCTTGCCAGTAACTATTGGTCCCACAAAAATCTATACTAGACCCCATACTTTTTAACATATTCATCAATGACCTATACATGGATACAGAAAAATGCTACCATTATTCAACATGTTGATGACTTGACCCTAATCTGTTCTGCAAAATCTCTCTTTAAACTCAACAACCTTACACAATAAACCTTCTTATTGATTGAAACAGTTAAATAATTCAAAACTACTTTTAAACCCTAAAAAACGAAATTACTGCTCTTCACCCCAAAACATTTCTCTACCAAAACAATACTATTCACTATCATCTCTTCCAACAATACCATGAAAGAACAAGTAAATCACACAAAATTACTGCTGTCACTTATGAGACTGAATGTTTAGTTAAAAAAAAAACTCATGAAAAACTAGCTATATTATATAGATGCAAAACCTACCTCATTGACACAGCCAGAAGAAGTATAGCCTCTACTTTCTTACTGCCATCTCTCCTCTATGCTGCCCTAATCTTCTCCAAACTTTAGGTCTGAAAGCTGTCCATACTTGAACAATATTATAATAAAATAACCGAATTTGCAGTAAACTATAAGACTAGAACACACCACTGCCTAGCCTTCAGAGCATTAAATGGGTTATAACTATCACATCATCTTGCTCTTTCCCAGCTAACTAAAACACATGCATTTCTCTACAAACCAAGAAATTGCCTAGCCCTCAACAACTTAATACAACACTACTTCCCAAATTAGTAGCATTGGTGGTATAGTTGTGAGCAAAATTCCCTTTCAAACAGTTGACTCTGGCTTGATTCCCGGCCAATGCAAGAAGTCTGTACATTCAGACACTTGTCTCAATGTTATGAAAAGAGACAAAAATTTGATATTTATAAATACTCTACAGAAAAATCTCTAATCAATAGAAACAAATCATCAAATACTACAGTTGACTCTCTTTATTCCAATAGAGTAGCTAAACTACGGTAACACATCTCACTACTCCTGAAATCCATTTAGAATGTGAACTCATTAAAAATAAATAAAACTTCATCTTTCATATCAATGGATCTGCTCCTGTACATCTCCAAGATATATGCCACATTTACCTCCAGCTGTCCATATCATCAAATCATTTATTTTCTTTCAGAATCCTGTACCCCATAACCAGTCTACACCTCTCTTCTTCTCTTTCGGCTGGGTCCATTAGGGGTCGCCACAGCGGATCATCTGTTTCCATTTCTTCCTGTCCTGTGCATATTGCTGTGTCACACCAACCACCTGCATGTCCTCTCTGACCACATCCATAAACCTTATCTTAGGCCTTCCTCTTTTCCTCTTACCTGGCAGCGCCATACTTAGCATACTTTTCCCAATATACCCAGCATCCCTCCTCAGCACATGTCCAAACCAATGCAATCTCACCTCTCTGACTTTGTCTCTAAACCGTCCAACCTGAGCTGACCCTCTAATATACTGATTCCTAATCCTGTCCATCCTTGTCACACCCAGTGCAAATCTTAACATCTTTAACTCTACCATTTCCAGCTCTGACTCCTGCCTTTTTGTCAATGCCACTGTCTCCAACCCATACTGTAAGATTATGCTCAACAAGATATTAAGGTTGAATGTAACTTTGCTACAAATATGCAACATAAATAAGGAATAAGATAAAGCTTGCTTAAATGTAGAAATAGAGTTTATTAATATGTGATTAGCATCCATACTAAATGACTGTGGCTTAAAAAAATAAGGAACTTGCTTATGAGTGTAGTACACACACATCAAGAAAGCTGACTTCTTACAGACATGACAAGAATGTAATTTGCTTTCTTTAAAGAACTGACAACAGGACATGTTTTTCTAAGAAAGTTTAAAAATGTGCTTTTCTAATCCACAAGGCATTTCCTTGAAGACAGTTTACTTATCAGCATTTGCACAAGAACAGATGTGTCAGCATTTGCGTCATCAAGGCAGTATCTTTCCAAAACCAAGAGGGTGTGTGTTTAACTAAAAAAATATATAAAGTCTGTATTAAATCCAGTTATGTTGGGGGTACTGGTAGCGACACATTTTATCCTGAGGTAAATGTTATATCTCTCACATCATCTGTACTATATGAGAAGTAAACTAGAGCATTTTCTGAAGCTGTAACAGAAGTACATGTGATTTTTTATAAAAGTTATTGGTTACAGCTCTTAAAGACAGGTGCTGCAAAGTATATTCTCTCATCAGTGTATATTCTGCAAGTTTCTGTATGCAACAACTGTGAATGCAACTATAACCAGACTTTGATTTCATCAGAATCCAGCCAGCAAGAATGAGTGTCTTAAGAAGACTTCAAATACATCACAGTAAGCATCAGAGTAACAGCACAGTGCTGTGGCACAATTAAAATTAATGTTTCAATGGCGTGTTAGCCTGCATAAGAGGGAGTGGTAACCCCTGCAGAGGGTTACTTCAGTCAAATTGCAGTAACTAACATTTGTACATATGTCTGACTCTTAAACAGACATACTCCAGTTTATGCAGCTTGCAGCAGTACAGTTTTTTCAGACATCTGATTGACCCTGAAGTCCAGGACAGTTGCAGTGTCATAAATTCTCCAAGAAAAGGTGGACATCTACTTGCATAGCAGTCCACTGCCTTTTGGGCTTCACCAGCTTCTCAAGTGACTTTGAAAAAGTTTCAACCATTTGCAACAACTGCCTGATCACTTGTTTTCTTGCGAACTGGTAAGACTTTTTTCTGCATCACATTTTTTAGTATGGATGCTTTTAGACATTTTGTATATTATTAGACAGTTTGGATGTTATTAGACAGTATGGATATTTTCATACATAATTCAAGCAAATGTAAACCAAGCTTTAGTAAATTGCAATGTTGGTATACACAACACATTAGTAAATGTAAAACCTTAGTAGGGCAGGTTGATAGTAAGGCATTATGCAAATGTATTACAATAGTTGACTGGTATCTCAAAGAAAACCATGTGGAGTATGACACGTTTATTGTGTGATTCAGATGTTAAACAGTTATGTTCTGTCACAACATGTGAGTCAAATCAGTTACTGACAAGACCTCTAGTACATTTTGTTACAAAAGAATGTAATAAACTTCTAAGAGACAGACACAATGAGTTCGGGAAGCTTAGACAAATTATAAAAACATTTTTTCAAAAGTGCATAGGAGTTTCAGATTCAGCAGAACAAGTTCATGAGACATATCAGGCAGACCATGAGGAGACTCTTAAACAGCAGTTACAAGATGAGAAAAAATAGATTAGCTGAACTGACAGAGACTGACTTCCTACATACATTGGGAAAGAGTAGGAAACTACAGCTGATCAGTACAAAAGATATATATTTTATAATATGTTTGTGTTTTGAAAATGGTTAAGCATACATGGTAGGATGGTAAAATACAAATCATTCTCAAATGTTTAAAACTTCCATTCAATTAAAGCAAGATATTTATCAGTACTACAGTAAAGTAGAGCATATGACTGCCATTCTCATAGCATAGTCAAAAGGTAAACAAAACAGTTCTAGTGTATACAAATTAAATAAAAATAGTTAATAAGAGTAAAGATTTAAAGTCACAACACTGACATTCTTGTATAAAGATTTAGAATCACAAGACTGACATGCATGTATTTTCTTTTTATACAATGCACAAGAATAACAGGCAGGCAACAGCAAATATAAATAATGTAAATATAAACGTGTTAGTTAAGCTAATATATATTTATTTTTTACATTTTTTTTAATTGTACAGTAACACCACACCAAACAGTTAAAGTTCTGAATTTAAAAAAATAAATAAAATCACAGATGGTGTTAGTCAAACAGTCTTTGTAAAATGAATGACAGAGCAGTTAAATAAAGAAAAAAATACTGAAATCAAAAGTTAAAAAAAATGTAAGCTAATTGTAAAATAATGTTTAGTTTGCATAGTTATGCAAATAACAAATATAATGCTAAGTGTTTTATAACTGCATTTTACTAACAGATGATTAAAGGAAAAATGCTAAAAGGGTTAACTGAAATGTGAACTCAGACCTTCCTAGACTGGATGAACAGTTACAGGAATTGTTGAAAAGATAAGATAAGAAACAAGACTGCCAAACAAGTGGCTTGAGTTTTTCTAAAAACTTATTAAAAATGTTCACATGCAACACTATTTGGTAATTATAATAAAACACCACAATTGTGCATATATGTCACTGATATAAATAAAAAAGTTACATCAAGTATAGCCAACAGATGGGTTATAGTATACATACAGTTCAAATCAATTAGGAAGGTACACATAACTACTACTAGTAGAAGTAGACAGCAAACAACAGAAAAGAAAACAGCCAACAATGATCAAATCAGACAAAGGTCTATAGTTTAATAACCTAATAAAGCAAATGTATAACCAAATTGTTGGGCTGACATTTATTATAAAACAAATAAACAATACTGCAGTACTACAGGGGGAGGGGTACTTTATCAGTTTTACACTGACTGTGTGAACAGTATGTGTTGCAAAAGGGTATAAAATAAAGCTACAAGAAATAATATCTCATTCCTTTTTGATAATACTCTTTCAGGGGGGAGGAAAAACCAGGTATTAGTGCATAACAAATATTGGTAAACAGACTAAACCTGACAGGATAAGATATTTTACAAGTTGCTAATAGCTATCATTCTAGTTATTATTGTATTGTTTAATATTACATTGTATTTACAACCTGTTAAACTGTAAAGCTATACAAGAGATGACTTAAAATTGCTTTATTAAAGCTATACAAGAGAGAGTAAAGATATGTAAAAATTGAGCAAGAATAGTCACTATTTTTAATATGTTTTTGGCAAGACAATGTTGGTATGCAAAAAGCATAGTTGCCTCTGGTGGCAATTACAACAGATGCTTCTAAAGAAACATAAGAATTTTCCAAAATTTTGCTTGATGTTAATGTTACTAAATTTGTAGATTGGACTATGTACAAATACAAAATAATCCAGTACAGACAAAATTAATGTCTAGTAATGAATATGTGTGAAAAAACATGTTTTTTAAAAAAGTGGGTCCAGGATAGCTTCTAGATTGAAATGCATGAATAGCAAACAGTCTGTGTAAATACATACTGCACAGGATACATTGTAATAAGTTCAAAAGTAATTTGTCAAGTTGTAATATTATCACTGATTTTTAGTTGGAGTCTTATCACTGGTTTTTAGACCATCATTTTATCTGTACTAGTATTGGATACCCCAGTTAAAGGAAAATTATATTAAAATATTGTATTCATACATCTAATGGGCTATTATGTACACAACATTCTTTAGTATATACATCATGTTTTTTTTTTAAATCCTCAGGTATTAAATATACTGAAATAATTGCATTCAAATATTTATTATCTAAGCCCAGTTCAGTACTTTATGTCCACTTCAATGTCAACCAAGATGTTAATGGGCAGTTCAGAGACATGACCACAATGTTATGGTTAAAATGACATTGAAACTGTATATTTTCAGCAGTGTATAAATGCTTGGAGTAGCACATAGTGTTTGCCTCTTATAGATATTAGTCTGTCTCTAATCTTTTGATATAAAATAATCAATAAAAGTAAAGATTTAATTCAACAGGTGCAAATAGTTAATAAAAGAGTACTAAGTCATAAATTAAATTATGTGATTGCAAAATAATAAATTAATCAAGTGAAAACTAAAGCAAACACAGCTCATAACTGATGAAATATTTTCATAAAATGTTCTGTAAAAGAAAAATTTGTTAAATACATTCATAGGTTCATAGGTTCATAGGTTCATACTAGGCTATCTGCCTGAGGGCATTTACAAGCCTAGCCCATAGTTTTGCCTTTAGTATGGGGAACTATACCCATTATTTTCCTCTGAGTGACACTGAGGTAATCCCTGGGTATATCTGCGATCTCCCATCCATTGGTCAAGATTTCTCTTGAACAAGTCCCTCCAGCACATCCCCTATTATTAATAGCGAGGTTTAAGTCTCCCGCCTTGTGGCTCTGAGATCTAGATTTTTTGAGGTGAAGCATATTCATCAAATCTGGGTTTGACATGGCCTTGTATGTTAGCAAAGGTCACCCTCTGAGCAAGCGGTGGCTTGACTGAATAGCTGGAGTTCTTTCAGTCGGGCAGCATAGGACAGATGTTTGAGACCCTTTATCCTTTTGGTGAGGAACTTTTGTGGCCTCTCCAGCTGCTGCAAGTAATGGGGCATTGTACTCAATCATTGGTCTGATGAGTGATGAGTATAGGGAGACTATGACCTCCCTTGATCTAGATGAGAATCCTTCATGATAAGGTGGGCAGTGTAGAAGGTCTTCTAACTACTTTAGCTACATGGGTGTCGAATGACAGACTACTATCAACCTGGGTCCCCAGGTCCCTGATAACCAGTGGATTGCCACCTATTTGGTAGCTAGGGGTAACCTTGTTTTTATGACTATGCATTTTTGGCATTTAACTTTAGGCCATGGCTCTGCACCAGTTATCCGCTTCTGTGAGACCCTTCTGAAGGATATCTGTGTCAGATGTGTTTTCTACTATGGTTGCAGTCATCTGCAAACTTTGTCAGCTATAAACCTCCTGTGTTTTTTGCTTGTACGGAAAAAAAGATGCCAAACAAGAGTGGGCCCAGGACTGAGCCCTGTGGTACACCACTTGTGACAGGCTTTGAGTCTGACATGGCGCAGCAACTCTGACCCCTGTGGGGTTCCACCAGCCAGTTTGCAAACCATCTTTTGTGATGTAAGGGTTAACATTAAATGATGAGTTTTTTCAATGATACCCGAGTGGGGTATTGTATCAAGGCCTTCGCCAGATCGAGGTAGGCTGTATGGACTGCCTTTCCTCATCAATGGCTTTGGTGACTGAAGTCAACCAAGTTTAAGCCAAACTGGGATGGATCCAAAGTCTGCAAATTCCCTATGTCTTTATTTATGAGGTCCATTATGATCCTCTCCATGGCTTTGCAGATAAGGCTTGTCAAGGAGGCACGGGACCATCCAGAGGTAAGACTATGATTAAACAGCTGTCCTAGCTGTGGGTTTAATTCTCGCTGGATTCGTTGAGTTCATGGGAGCACACCCAGGGGACCCATCCAGTGGATGCTGTGTTTTGCTTTGGAGAGCAGTCACTTGGGCGTTGGAGATGTTTGGGGGCTGCAATATAGATATTTGCACTGAACCTGTCAGCCAGTATGTTGGCAATGTCTGTAGGATCAGTAATCGAGCATATCTGGGAGTTTCAGTTTTAGTAGTAATACTTGATATAATTGTATTAACTATGTGCAATTGCATTTTGACTTGTGTATCAAAAGAAGACTAAAGATTTTGTTTCTTAATATAATGTGATCAAAATACATATCAATATAAAGTGTTTTAAGTATGTTAAAAAATAAAAAGAGGGAATTGTAAGATTATGCTCAACAAGATATTAAGGTTGAATATAACTTTGCTACAAATATGCAACATAAATAAGGAATAAGATAAAGATTGCTTAAATGTAGAAATAGAGTTTATTAATATGTGATTAGCATCCATACTAAATGCCTGTGGCTTAAAAAAATAAGGAACTTGCTTATGAGTGTAGTACACACACATCAAGAAAGCTGACTTCTTACAGACATGACAAGAATGTCATTTGCTTTCTTTAAAGAACTGACAACAGGACATGTTTTTCTAAGAAAGTTTAAAAAGTGCTTTTCTAATCCACAAGGCATTTCCTTGAAGACAGTTTACTTATCAGCATTTGCACAAGAACAGATGTGTCAGCATTTGCGTCATCAAGGCAGTATCTTTCCAAAACCAAGAGGGTTTGTGTTTAACTAAAAAAATATATAAAGTCTGTATTAAATCCAGTTATGTTGGGGGTACTGGTAGGGACACATTTTGTCCTGAGGTAAATGTTATATCTCTCACATCATCTGTACTATATGAGAAGTAAAGTAGAGCATTTTCTGAAGCTGTAACAGAAATATGTGTGGTTTATTATAAACGTTATTGGTTACTGCTCTTAAAGACAGGTGCTGCAAAGTATATTCTCTCATCAGTTTATATTCTGCAAGTTTCTGTATGCAACAGACTGTGAATGCAACTATAACCAGACTTTGATTTCAGCAGAATCCAGCCAGCAAGACTGAGTGTCTTAAGAAGACTTCAAATCCATCAAAGTAAGCATCTGAGTAACAGCACAGTGCTTTAGCACCTTAAAATTAATTTTTCACATACAACATAGCTGGTCTCACTACCCTCTTGTAGACCTTCCCTTTCACTCTTACTGGTACCCGTCTGTCACAAATCACTCCTGACACTCTTCTCCACCCATTCCACCCTGCCTGTACTCTCTTCTTCACCTCTCTTCCACACTCACCATTACTCTGAACTGTTGATCCCAAGTACTTAAACTCATCCACATTCACCAACTCTACTACCTGCATCCTCACAATTCCTCTATCCTCCCTCTCATTCACACACACACATTCTGTCTTAGTCCTGCTGACCTTCACTCCTCTCCTCTCTAGAGCATATCTCTACCTCTCCAGGGTCTCCTCAACCTGGTCCCTACTCTCACTACAGATCACAATGTCATCTGAAAACATCATACTCCATGGAGTCTCCTGTCTGATCTCGTCTATCAACCTGTCCATCACCATTTCAAATAAGAAAGGCCTCAAAGCTGATCCTTGATGTAATCCCACCTCCACCTTAAACACATCTGTCACTCCCACTGCAGACTTCACCACTGTCCTACTACCCTTGTACATATCCTGTACCCCTCTTACATACTTCTCTGCCACTCCTGACTTCCTCATACAATACCTCAACTCCTCTCTAGGCACCCTATCATATGCTTCCACAAGTCCACAAAAACACAATGCAACTCCTTCTGACCTTCTCTATATTTCTTCATAAACACTCTCAGAGCAAACATTGCATCTGTAGTGCTCTTTTCCAGCATGAAACCATACTGCCGATCACTAATCATCACCTCCCTTCTTAACCTAGCTTCTACCACTCTTTCCCATAACTTCAAGCTGTGACAGATCATTTTTATCCTTCTGTAGTTACTATAGCTCTGTACATCACCCCTTATTTGCAAAAATAGGTACCAAAACACTTTTTCTCCACTCCTCAGGCATCCACTAACTTTCCAAGATTTCATTAAACAATCTGGTTAAAAACTCCACTGACATTTCTCCTAAGCACCTCCATGCTTCCACTGGCATGTCATCTGGACCAACAGCCTTTCCATTCTTCATCCTCTTCATAGCTATCTGTACTTCCTCCTTGCTAATCTGTTTCTCTTCCTGATTAACTATCCCCATAACCAGTCTACACCTATGTCTGAATAATTTTAATAGCACCTCCCAGCTATATTCATTATGTTGAGATAGTGCTGATCTCCACCTCCTCTAATGTTTAATCTAAAGCTTATTATATCCTTATGTATAACTGTCTCTGAACCTAAGGATGTGTCTGAAACTACACCACACCTCTTAACTACAATATCAACATTTTCTGAACTGTTTCTTTCTTCACCTCATATTTTTTGAATTTCTAAGTAATAATTATATGATCTATTATTTTTCTGACAAACCCATTAATACACCTCTTCGAATGCTCAATGTTCAACATCTAGTAATCATAAGTATCTTTTAAACTGTAATAACAGCATCTTCTTTCATATGAAGGTAATCTAATCATCAAATTTATGTGCAATTGTGAATGTGTATCATTTACTGTCTGTTCATACAAATTACTAAATG
This sequence comes from Protopterus annectens, assembly GCF_019279795.1. Taxonomy (NCBI): domain Eukaryota; kingdom Metazoa; phylum Chordata; order Ceratodontiformes; family Protopteridae; genus Protopterus; species Protopterus annectens. Next base: position 609,249,040 of record NC_056729.1, on the reverse strand, counting down.
TATGTTTAAAAATGTTGGTAATATTCTGGAGCTTTTCTCCCTGGGCCTCCACTGCAAAGAGTTTTTTTTTTACTAAACCCAGTAAACAAAAGCAAAATAAAATAAAATAACACATGGTAAATACAATGTCCTGCTGTATATTGACTATTATTTAAATACTAATAAATTGATCAGCTCAGAGACATTAATACATTAATATCCTTAAACAGTGTTTTCAAGAAAATGAATATCAGAACAGGTGATATCAATGGTCTGCAATTATTGTTCCCAATTTTTCAAGAACATGGCAATTTCATCGCATTATATTGTTTTTAGTACCTACAATACAATCAGCAAGCCTAATGTATGAGCCAGATGATAAGGCACAGACTAAAGAATGTGATACATTATACCTGATGGACATTCATTTAGAATTGTTGGACTACAGAAATACCCTACTGCACGTTGTTGGATTATCTCCTGCACACTTACTGATGGGCTGAAAACAAAGGTTCCTGGGCTTTTGGCTAAGATCAAGTGCAGTGTAGAACAAAGCCCAAATGATTTTTTTCACTGCTAGTTCCAGAGATGCGATTCCATGCATCAGAATTTATGAAGAAAGAACACAGGCAATAGTAATAGGATTATCATAACATGGTCAGCAACCTGTCAATACTAAGAGAATGGAAAGAGTCAGAGTAACACTAAAACAAAAATCTGTGTCTCATGGCAACACTAAATCAAAATCTATGTCTCAAGGCAAGGATTCAAGCAATTCTACTTGGTCATCATCAGAGCTCAAAAATGTCCATAGCTCCAGGAGGAATTTACTGTTGTCAGGAGGAATTAAAGACATTCACTGAAGATGCTTTAATAAGAGTGTCTCTCATGGAGTCACAATGTTATATTTAACCAAGCAAAGTCAGATACTGTACTGGATTTGCTGGTGAAATATTTTCCTTTGGTGGTCTTATGCTTGAATTTAGATGCTGCTAGGAGAGTGTAGTTAAATCATCATCCCCCAAATATATATATATATATATATATATATATATATATATATATATATATATATATATATATGTTCCAACTCCATGGTCACACAAACAGAAAGAAGGATAAAGTCAGCCACAATAAAGGAATCACTACTGACACACACTCAGATATCATTCCGGCAGTGGTTTCCTATAGAAAACAGAGAGTAGTGATCTGTTCTTTGTCATCTTGTGATTGGTACTTGCCACTTGAGCCCTTGGTCTCAGTCATTTGTAGATATACCATACCGAGATGGCAAATGGCTTTCTGACTGCCTTGACAATGATATAGCCCGGTGGTAAAGTTTTCTGACTCATAGTTCCCTATGCCTAGGGTGTATTCCTAATCTCTGGATACTATTATTGTGGAGTTTTAGTGGTCTTTCCATGTCTGTCTGTTTTCTCTAGGTTTCTCCAATCTCACAAAGAACTGGCTACACTTAAATCTATCTATATATATTTTTTGCCATTTGTAGCTGCACTCATGCTGGAACAAATAAACTAAAATTAAAACTAAGTCTGTCAATACACTTTTTTGATGCTTTTTTGTGTGTGTGGGGGGTCTGCTAATGAAGATGGCCCTGTTATCATAGACAGAGTGCACTGAAATATATAAGCCTCCTGTACACTAAGTCTAGCATATCACCATTCTAAATCACAGTTCATAGATATGGCTCACGTCCATTATGGTAATGAACCAAAGTTTATTTTTGTTGATAAGTTGCACATACATGTACATGGCACACAATGTTATATTATACACTCTTGTACCCTGTCTAGCTGCATCCCTCAGTACAACTGTGTTATATTTGTTATAAACTCCATGACAGAGCAGCACAGTATGAGAGACAACTTCTATGTACAAAAGGAGATGTGCTAAAATGTGCTGTACAGTCATGCATGAATGTGAGCCATAAAGAAATAAAGCATGATAGTGAAGTTAGTCGTACTACTGTCATATGGTGATAAGGAGATTTAACACTGTGTAAGTTCCCACTATGGAAGCTTACCAGCATTACTATGTTGGAGTAGGACAAGTGTTTGTCTAGTTGTAGACTTGCCTGCACCATAGGGAACCCTGCAACTGAGGTGTTGGGTTTTTGTTTTGTTTTTCCTGACACTAGTATGCAACATAATAATTGTGAAAGGGGATCCACACTGTGCAATATGGAGTTACTGGCCCACAGGTTGCCCATTTGGACCAATCAGCACCCAATAATGCTGGCACACTGAATTGCATACATGCAGTATAGGCTAGTTTTCCATATGATCTGACAGCAAATTGCAAAGGCTGTTGGAACCAAAATAACCTAAGTTAGCAGTCTATTTTTGTTTTATAAGGCAAGTTATTATATGCATTTCTTGGATGTTAAGCTATCCTCCTTTTGTGGACCATCGTAAAAAATATGCAAATAGGAAAATAATAATTCAGTGTGTGTGGAGATGCTTAGGCACTGGGGCAAGACTCCTCACCCGAACTTGCTGCATTGTGTAAACATTTTTATGGACCTATAACAGCTACATTATGCAGGGTATGCTACACACCAGCCCTAATTCAATGTGCACCAGCGGTTGTGACTAAAGTTTTCAGTGTGTTATAATTTTCAGGACAGTTCTCAAACTTCAGCCACTCCTATGAAACATAGCAGGAATGTAACAGAGAATTGGAAAAAATCTAGGATTAGGAGAAGGGTGTTGCTTATGTTGCTGAAAATGTTGCTTTTCAGAGTTTTGCTCAAGCATTTGTCTGAAAAAACAATGAGGTGCTTTGGGATTTGCTCTATCTCCTTTAAATAGTGAAATAACTGCAGGGTGCATACCTATGAGATAGATATATGAGCAGTTACGCATTTGTTCAGTGAGTTCTTCACACTGTTCCTTTCTTGAACAAAATTAGGAACAAGCATTAAATAGCATTTCTGCTATCAGAAAGGCTGCACATTTTTCTGAGATGTTGTGACTCTGGACTCAATTATAATTAAATGGTGGAGAAGATAGGCTCTGCTGCATAGTGGCAGGTGGGGCTTTGCTTTCAAAGTAAAATAGTTTAGGTTTGAATGTTTTAGTTTTTATTAAATTCCATTTCAGTCAGTTTTGTTTTATGAAATGACATTTGGTGAAAACTTCATGAGTCAAGCAAACTCTAACTACTTATTTGTATTTCTCTTATTATTAGGAATACAATATGAGGACATATAAGAAAGTAGGCTTTAGGTTTACTTTTGTATGATGGTTACTGTCTTAGTTCTAATACACAATTAAAGGCACAGGACAGTTTTATTTTTATATTGTTGACTTGTTCCAAAACATTTGGCAAAAGTTCATTGCATACATTTTGTGGTCAGTCCAAGTAAACCTTTTTTATGTTTTCTAGATAATCATACTGAACACAGTAGTTAAGCAAAACTTTCAAAATGTTTCCAGTTTGGGCATTGATGCTGCCAACTCAGAAACTGGAATATGTAGTTCATAACGCATACAGGAATTCTGTAAATAATTTAATGAATATATTGTTCATATTAAATTGCACTAATCATTCTTTAATGTTTGCAATAGATGCTTTGGACTGTTGGAAGTGTCCAGAAGATCAGTGGCCTAATGAACGACGTGATACCTGCATTCCCAAAGCGACTGAGTTCTTATCTTATGGAGAGTTCTTGGGTACAACTCTTACCATCATTGCTCTTTTTATGACTTTCTTCAATGCTTCTGTCTTGGGGATTTTCATTAAATACCGAGACACTCCAATAGTAAGGGCCAACAACAGAGAACTCAGCTACCTTCTTCTTTTGGGACTTATGTTGTGCTTTCTATGCTCCTTAATATTTATTGGAAATCCATCTTCAGCAACATGTCTGCTTCGGCAAACCATATTTGGTATAATATTTTCCTTTAGTGTCTCTTTAGTTTTGGCAAAAACTGCAATTGTAGTCATTGCTTTCAAGGCAGCAAGGCCTGACAGCAAATTGCAAAGACTGTTGGGACCAACTGTACCTAAGTTAGTAGTCTGTTTTTGTTTCATTGGGCAAGTTATTATATGTGTTGCTTGGATGGTAAGCTACCCTCCTTTCGTGGAATATAATACAAAATATGCAAATGGGAAAATAATAATTCAGTGCAATGAACACAAAGTAGCATTCTTCTGTTGTATGCTGGGATATCTAGGGGGTTTAGCTGTTGTCTGTTTTGTTGTTGCTTTCTTGGCAAGAAATTTACCTGATACATTCAATGAAGCCAAATTTATTACCTTTAGCATGCTAGTGTTTGTTAGTGTGTGGCTATCATTTATACCTGCATACCTGAGCACACAGGGCAAGTACATGGTTGCAGTTGAGGTATTTGCAATCTTAGCCTCAAGTGCTGGATTACTCAGCTGTATATTTTTACCCAAATGCTATATTATTTTACTTCAACCTCAGAAAAATACAAGGAAACATTTAATAGGAACAGTTTAGTAAGAATGCATAAGAATATAGAAATCATTACATTGTTACATATTTTAATATAAAGTTGCACTAAATTAATATTTTTATTTGTCTTTGGCAACCTTGTGATTACTGGAGGCAGAAGGCACATACTAGAAGAATTGCAAAATAAAATAAATAAATAAATAAGGGGGACAGAACTGTTTACAGATATATGGATTGAAATATAATTGCAGCAAAAATATCATTCGATAGTAGAAACATTAATAAAACTAGGTAAAGACAGATGTTGTTTCCTGCAGTCTTTATAGAAAATTACTTAAAACAACGAGAAAAGTTATGCAGATTTCTTACAAGAAAAATTATATGAATCACAAGATAATCTACCCTAAGAGATTCCCTAAACTGTCAGTATAGTTTGCTTCCTACAAGCCAAGGCAATGTCCTACTCTCATAACTAAGGACACACAAGTGGAGAGGGAGCACATGGGATAGATACATATTGGTAAACCATGCTAAACACTTTATTTAACATCACTCACTGTTATGGAATTGCCCCTTCCATTTTGATCAAGTTCATGCTTAACGTTTTGAAAACCAGTCTTGATGCTGAGAAAAAATATGTGCAAATGGTAATGCTTATCAAGGTTCATGAATACTAGTAGGTCATAAGCTTGAAATCATAAGTTAGGACCAAGTCAAAAAACAAAAGGCAAGCAGACTGTGGTATGTAAATGCTTTATTAAAGCATATATGAACAGAGCAGTAAAAAAAAAACGGTTTCAGCTGAACAAATTAAGTAGCCTTCATCAGTGTCAATGAAAAAACACATTGAAATTCATTGTCCTTTTATACTACAATTTTTTTTTAAATTTATTTCACATTTGTTGACCGGGAAAGTCCGACTAGGTTCCACAGATCCTGTTTTCAGCAGAGGCCTGGGGAGAAAATGCCCCAGAAGCATGTCTTTAGAATGTGGGAGGAAACCAAAGTACCCGGAGGAAACCCATGTGAATGCAGGGAGAACATGCAAACTCTGTACAGAAGGCACCCCAGCCAAGAATCGAACTGGAGGACCTCTTGCTGTGAGGCAACAGCATTAACTGCTGCACCACTGCACCGCCCACTACTACAAGGTAGAAATAGGATTAAAGCTCATTAGTTGTTCATAAATTCTCATTGAGACCCAGTGGAAATAAACCACCCAGCTTAATGATCCACTTCTATTCTTTTGTATTTAATATTGAATGCCATCCAGCTTTATTTGTCCTATTTCCCACAATCCTGTCTATAATAATAAATCTAAAACTTGCATTCTTGTGTACCATTGAATGCTTATACAAAGCATCACTTGTTTTTTTTTTTTGGTCCTGATATCACTGCAATGTTCAGATATGCTTAGTTTAAAGGGTCTCAAAGTTTGCATAATATAAAAGGCTGAGCAGGTGCATGTCACAAGATAAATCACCCAGTCAGTTCCACAATTAGCATAAAACCTGATATCATAAACAATGCCTGTGTTCCTGCTGATGAATTGTTCAGATTTCTTCAACCTATGACAATGTGTACAGTCTCCGCAAGGGACGCAACCAAAAAGGAAAACACCTGTTAGAGTTCTTTGAGTGGGATCCTGAATATGTTTGGAGCCAGGTTTAAAATAATTGAAATGTGAACCAAGGGTCCTCCCCCTTCAAAAGGAGAAAAAACATCTGTCCTTGAGAAACTCTGATAACTTGTCTGCTAAAAGAATATTCCAATGTCTTTGGACACTATCCAGTAACATGTTAGTATTTCTCACATAGGTGGTTACGAAATGAATCTCTGAATCACTCCCCTGTTTTTTATCTTTATACTTTATAGGTCCTTTCTGTCTAGTCCTGAGACCCAATTACTGGCAGTAAGGATATTGGAACTTGCAGACACTGTACAAATTGTCATAGGAAGATGAAATCTAAACAATTCACCAGCAGGAACACAGGCATTGTTTATTATATCAAGTTTTATGCTAATTGTGGAACTGATTGTGTGATTTATCTTGTGACATGCACCTGCTCAGCCTTTTATATTAGGCAAACTTTGAGACCCTTGAAATGACGCATATCTGAACATTGCAGTGATATCAGGACCAAAAAAACAAGTAATGCTTTGTATAAACATTAAATGGTACACAAGAATGCAAGTTTTAGATTTATTATTATAGACAGGATAGTGGGAAACAGGGCAGATAAAGTTGGATGTCATTCAATATTAAATACAAAAGAATAGAAGTGGATCATTAAGCTGGGTGGTTTATTTCCACCAGGTGTCAATGAGAATTTATGAACAACTAATGAGCTTTAATCTTATTTCTACCTTGTAGTATAAAAGGGAATGGGTTTCAATGTGTTTTTTCATTGGCACTGATGAAGGCTTCTTAATTTTTTCAGTCGAAACCATTTTGTTACTGCTCTATTCATATATGCTTTAATAAAGCATTTACATACCAGAGTTTGCTTTTTTGACTTGGACTTATCCTTTTTGAGGCTGTGCAGTTGCTGTACTTGCAAGGGTTATTTCATTTTGTATTGGTTGGAGTCCCTTGCTGTTGGTCTGTGGTATGCTGCACATCTACATCTGTGCTGGGGTTTTACAGCTCATTGGAAATTTGGTGCTTTCATGAAGATTCTTCTATTTTTACACCTGTGGATTATCAGGAGTCTTGTGTGCTGCAGTTGGTGTTTTCAGAATTGAATTGTTTTTAGACGGTTTCTACTATATTGGGGATTTGGCCCATATCACGCACATTGACTGCTGAGTTTGTTCAGGACTAAATGCTTCAGGACTCTTCATTTTTATTGCAACTCAGTCTATCAGGCTCAGCTTTCGGTCTGGACTTTTTATTTCAATGAAACTACAATTAAAAGTGTTTTTGGATGTCTTGGTTCATTTCAGAATTTTTTTGACTTTGGGAGTGCTTCTCTTGTTGAAGTATTACAACTCAGAAATGGACTATTTCATTAATCTATGGTTGGACCATTATGTTTATGGCACATTCTAGTTTGGGACTTATGACACAGGAAAGTGTTTGCTTTTTCTGTACAGGTCTTGGCCTTTTATTTAGGGCAACTCAATTAGCAGAGTGGTCTGTGTAACTCAATAGCATGGTCAGCAATTATTGCTGTGTTGAAATTTATACATGAATAAGTGTTACATGTGAAAGGGATACATATTGGGTTGCAAACAGGCAGGAATGCAATTTGAGGTCATAGTCTCATTCCGTTACATACATTATCTTTACATCTGTTTAACAAATTTATTTATTGTTTATACAAGTGGCTCAGCTTTTGGCTTGGACTTTTTGCTTCAAAATGGTGCCATTAAAAGCATTTTGTATCATTTGGGTTACTTCAGAACAATTTTTGATTTTGGGGGTGTTTCTGCACATTTTCCTGGTTGGATTATTACAACTCAGAAACTGACTATTTCATTAACCTATGGTTGGACTATTGTGTTTACGGCACATTCCGGTTTGGGACTTATGTTACAAGAAAGCTTCTTCTTTTTTCTGTACAGGTTTGGGTCTTTATTTAAGGGCAACTCAATTAGCAGAAGGTGTTCTGTTTGTGAAACTCAATAGCATTGTCAGCCATTATTGCTGTGATGAAATTCATATATGTATAAGTTATATGCGAACAGGACATATATTGGGTTGCTAGTAGGCTGGAACTAGTTTTGGTGCTTCAGTCTCATTCCGTTTTATATATATATATATATATATATATATATATATATATATATATATATATATAAAATAAATATATACCTACGCAGACTATCATTTTGGTCCGTTGTGAATTGAAAATCAATAACATCACTTTCCTGCTTAGGATTTTGGGAAAACAAGATCAACATTCAATATTTTGACATTTCATTTTTTTTATATTTGGTCCATTTAGTTGTTTTCCAGTTTTGGAATTAATCTTTTTCATTCGTACAGGGTCCCTAGTGGTCAACATTATTACTGCTGTTTTTTTGGCGGTTATAGTAACATCTTAATGCAGTGCTGGAACATTTTTTACTTCTTGTATTGTAGTAGTTGCAATCTAATATATGTGATTATACTGTCAACAAGATTATATTCAGGGTACCATTATAATGAGGAGGTTTGTTTAGTCATCTTTATATTTATATAGGGGATTCACTGCATGGGTTCAGAAATATATATTGTTGTTGTGGGTTTAATGTTGTGTTACACACCTACGGTCTTTGTAGTAAGCCTGACACTATTTAATTCATGTTCAATCATAAGTTAACACAGGGGAATGTAGCATTGCATATAAGTGTTTTCCTGACACGCGGATATATATGATCAAGGAGAAGTAAGCAAGGGCTATTATTGTTCGTCCCTGAGAACTTGTTTTTGTTTGTGGTTAAATAAACCAAGAAAGGATATAAATACTCTACCAGAGACAGGAATGAACATAACATTGCTGTGGAATTTTTGTTTTTATATTTGGGCACCTGTTCAGGTGATACGCTCTGGCTACCATTATTCCCTTGAATTTGATTATAGGGCAATAATAGTGTTGGACGTTCTACAAATACCAGTGGATTACATCAATATTTGGTGTATTGGGACTATCTTTTTGTATATATATTTGAGCTCATTCAAGTCTTCCCTATTGGGACTATATACCATCATCTTTTGGTACTAACTGTGTTTAAATAGTATTGGGGTCACATATATATATTTTGCAACTCACAATTGACCAGACAATTACCAAATGGATTTGACTAAGATCCTACATGGATTATCAGCAGACAGGGATGACCTGGGTGTTTTTGGTTTGGGGCCCACTAATAACAAGAACACAGGGATGGACCCATTGGAACCTGAGAATATGTGCATTTCCCATTTTCAAAAACTGACTAAATGCATGAGGTCTTTACGGTCTAATGTTTGGCATCTCAAACTTTTCAAGACTTACCAAGCCAAGGGAATCTCACCCAGAGGCCTTAGAGTGCATACCCAACCTTTGGTAGTGACTATAGATACAGAATTGACCAAACAATGGGCTACAGCTCAACAAAAAAACTCAGTGGGGTTTGTTGAGGTATTGGCCACTTATTATGATTGCTCTATTGGTATGGGTATATCTGAGGTAGCCAAGATGTGCAAGGAAACAAAAAGGTTTGAAAGTCAGCCTTCTTATACCACATGTTTAAATAAACTGAGTCAAGAATTACTCAGTTTAGAACACTAGTTCAAGGAGAGAAAAATGCACAAGTTTCAAAGCGATATGGGGGACTATGATAGGGGTAATCCTTTAGTACAAATAAACATATTAAATTTGAGAATGGGAATAAGAAAATTCTCAAACACAAATGGCCTAGGTTCAATCTTAAGAAATATACATCATCTCATAATGGGACATCTGGGGATGACTCCTCTTCAGTCACAGACCTAGATATACAGCATACCACGGATTTTCCTGTGTCCAAACTCAGTAACTCATAAAACCCTTTAGGGGCAGGACAAGGAGGGCAGGGAGAAAACACACCAAGGGTAGACAGCATAGAGGGCCTACTCAGACTCATGATACAGAAATAGTTGGTAGTAGCAATGTGTTAAACATTTCATCACAATTTTTGTCACAAACTCAGGATTCAATTGTTAAATAGAGGGTTACATTTTGTACCTGGTTTCTTTCTTTCTGAGGACTCTCTTGCACAGGATGTTGCATCCTTTTGCCATCTTCTAAATTTAAAATTATATTTCTAATCATTTATTAATCCTGGGGAGGACGATGCATTCAAATAGCATATATCCAAATTCATGCCTCCTATGCATCACAATGTCCAGATGTTTCAAACATATATTATCAAAGATCTACATTTTCATTTCAGGGAATTTGGCATTAAGCCTAATAAGCTCTCAAAGATCGAACAAAAGGCTATACAGGAACTGGAACATAATCAAAATGTGGTAATTTTACCTGTGAACAAGGGAGTGGTGATGGTTGTCATGGACTGGGCACAATATAATGCTGAAGCAGAAAGGCAGTTGAATGATGGACGTTATGATGGACGTTATTATATACATATGCCTTTAGATCCCAGTTTTAGTTTTAAGAAACATATTGATGAATTTCTTTTGTCTGCCAAGGAGGATGGTATCGTATCTGACTCAGTATTATATCATTTGACAGTGTCTGATCCCAGGAGCCAATATCTGTGCTTACTCCCAAAGATATACAAAGATCTTAATCATCCACCCATTATCTCAGGGAAGGGCTCTATCATGGAACAACTCTCTCAATTTCTAACAAAACATTTACAACCTTTACTCAAATGGGTTCGGTCCAGGGTCCAAGACACTACTGAATTTTTACAAATAATCTTGGACATGCAATTGGAACCAGGTTTGTTGTTATGCACTCTGGATGTAACTGCTTTGTATACCAATATTCCTCATTCAGCTGGGTTACAGGCACTTGAATATTGGTTATATAGATCTGAACTTTATCCACCAGGATTTAACACCTTTTTGATCTGTCTAGCAGAACATGTTCTGACCAAAAATGTTTTTTACTATCAAGACATGTAAAGGGATGTATTTGTTTCTGTATTAGTTAAACTATTGCATTTGTTTTAGTTAAGTACATGCAAACAATGATTCTTGCCACATTGTTTTAATACTGTAGTCTCACTTTACAACCTCCTTTTCACGTACTACCCCCCACCCATCCACAGTCATTACACGAACCCTCACCACTCCACACTCACTAACACCTTACTCACAGCCATTTTCTCACTTATATCTCAACCATACCACTCCAGGCCTAATTAACCTATTGTTTTTCTTGTACTCTTTCTCTATGTAGTGTAATACACCTTCTCAGACCCCTCACCCGCCCAGTCATTGATCCATTGAACTATCTAAACTGAAAACTGAAACAGACTATCAAAAGGGAACCCAACACTGCTTCCCACTGAAGTCTCAAGTACCTGGACACTTAGTCAAGTAGACACTAAGTACATTATTTACTGTTTTGTCACCTAGTACTATGCAGTAATTCTTCCCTTCTCAACCAGCGGTCTCCTGTGCATCACTCAGCTCCCTAGGTGATCCACTCCTATCTCCCACAGAGCTTAGATATAAACTCCTAGCTGCCCACCTGACTATCCCTCTCTATATTTTTCACAAGCTACATTCACTCTCATGACTTTACACTTCTGACTTTAGCCATTAATTATAACTATAACAGGACAACTCTGCCTTGTCTGCGCTCCACACTCTCACCCCATACTTTATATCTCTCTTGAAGAAAACTCCCTTCAGTACTCCATTTTCCACTCACCCTCAATCCCACTGTACTCTCTGGTGAACTCCTCTCTATCTTTCCAGGTCTAGCTTTCCAGGCAGTAGGTATTACCTGACCTACCTGTTACTGATTGTTTTCTTTTTACCTTCTCCTAGCCCTTCCTTTAGTTGCTCAACCCACTCCGTTCACCCTTGCTATGCTTGGGCTCACTCTGCTCCTGTACCCTACCTCCATTCCCATACACCCCTGGAATAATTACACTTCTAGTTTAAGACCACATCCCCAATCAACACTCACTCCCTCCACTAACCAATTATCTAATCACACTACTCTACCACACCACCCAGTACTACACTCATACCCTTCTTTCAGGCAGCATTCACCTTATACACACCCTACTCTTTCTCAACCTACAAACAATGTTCTATATAATACACTTACGAAACAAACTAATCTATTCCTTCACAATTACTGCTCTACTCATTCTGTCAATCCTCACTACCTACCATACTCAACTTCACCACGTCACCCCACCCCCATGGCAAACAGAAGCAATAGACTATCCCATAAAACTAATGAATTTCCCCATATCACCAAATGACCTAATCTCCTCCCATACCATTTCTTACATACACAATCTACGGTTGGCTAAACAAAACCCCCATTTTTCTCAAAGACATGCTAAAATAATTTTCAAGCTCAATAAACTCTGCCTACACCTACTTAAAACACTTACAAGGAGTGGAGATATACACCCTAATCTAGGACCCAAGACAGTAACCACCCCAAACTTAGATCAGCTACATCCTCTATACCATAGACCAACCTCTTCTCTCCACTTCCTAAACCTGAGTGTATGAAGTATACTAAATAAAATTCATGACCTTCATGCCCTATTAGTCCTATATAAACCAGAGATCATTCTACTAACCAAAACTTGGCTGAAACCAGAACGCCACAATAATGAGATTACAGCTCCTGGGTACAGTAGTATACGTAGAGATAGAGTGGGGATAAAAGGAGGGGGTGGCAATATTATTTCAAAGTCAGCTTAACACAGAACTATTTGATGGTAAGCCCCCTGAAGTCAATAATGCAGAACTAATCTTTGCTAAACTAAAACTTAACCCCAAGAAACATATTAATATTGTAGGCGGTTATATACCACCAGGAAATAGCATTACTATTATGGAAAACCTACTAGAGTGGATCTCAAGTTTCCTTCCACAAAAGCTATACTATTAGGTGACTTTAATATTGACTGGTTTAACTGCTCCAGTCACAATTCCTCTACCTACATTAACCTCCATGGGTTTACCCAACTAATCTCATCTCCCACTAAAATTGACAGATCATCCTACCGCAAGCCCATTCTTGATTGGCTTTAGACCCTCCCACAGCACCACAGACAAGGGCCTCATTAGCATACAAATCTGGGTGTTTACCTGATAGTCTAATTGACCATCAACCAACCTATCTAGTTAGAAACAGATCTCAAAACATCAGCCAAACTATATTCAGAGTGGTAAGGAATAAAAAGGCATGTATACCTAATAAATTTAATACTGCACTAAAATGCTACAATTGGACTCCCCTGAAGGAACTGTCTCTTAATGATGCAATGCAATACTTTAACACAACCTTCTTACAAATCCTAAATTATCATGCATCCACCAGAACCATCAGAATAAAAGAAAAGTATGCCCCATGGCTAACTAAAGAAACTAAATCCATAATGAAAGAAAGAGGTAAGGCTTGGATACAATTCCATAAAAAAAAAAAAAAAAAAAAAACAGAACTATTACTATGAGACAAACCTGCTTAGAACTTCATAACTAAACCAAAAAACAAATTAAACTTGACAAAACTAACTACTACAAACACTTAAAAGACAAACATATTCATAACCCTCAAATATTCTGGTCTACAATTAATTCTATTCTTCAGCCAGGTAAATCCATAACACCAACCCCTGTGACAGAAAACAACCATGATAACATTCCCACACAATTCAATAAGTACTTCACTGAAACCATACAAACCCTTGCCAATGCCCAAAATAATACTAGCAGCTCCATACCAACAAATTACCAAACCCACCCCAATATACATAACAAATCTACCAACTTTTCCCTGCACTCTGTGTCCACCAAGGTTATCACTAAACTCCTTCAGAAACTTAAACCAACCACTCTGGCTGCTGCTAACCTACCAGCAGATTTTCTTCAGATAGCTGCTGAAGCTATAGCCTATCCTGTTGCTATACTCATCAGTATGCCTCTATCAGAGTCAATGGTACCAACCTTATGTAAAACATCACATATTATATCACTACACAAAGGTGGTAACTCCTTAGAACTCACTAACTACAGACCTATCCCTATTCTGTCACCATTATCTAAAATATTAGAAAGAGTTGTTCATACTCAACTAATGCAGGACCTCTAAAATAACAACCTGCTATGTAAAGCACAGTATGGCTTTAGACCCTCCCACAGCACCACCACAGCACTACTATCTTTCAGTAACACAGTGAAGCACTACAGAGACAAGGGCCTTTTCATATGTTCCATATCCGTAGACCTATCAAAAGCTTTTGACATGGTTAACCATGACATGCTACTCAAAACCCTATCTACCCTGAACATTAACCCGTCTTCTATCTCATGGTTCAACAGCTATGTATCAGGCTGTCAACAAGCAGTCCTATGGCAAAACCAGTTGTCCCCTCTATCAGTATCCTTAGGTGTCCCTCAAGGCTCCATCCTAGGCCCACTGCTGTTCTCTCTTTTTACCAACCAGTTCTCCTCCCTACACCCACTGCATCAGTAGTACAATATGCTGATGACACCACCATTATATGTGCTGGTCCCACTATAATAGAACTGCTGACTCAAACCCAAAATAACTTTACCTTAGCTGAATCATGGTATACTAACAACAAACTTATTCTTAACCCTAAAAAAAAACAAAACTTATTATTTTTGGACCAGGTAAATCCCCCCTTACAGACAACAATTTTTGCATTACGTCCAAAGATAACATACAAATCAGTCCAACCACACACACTAAACTGCTGGGTGTAGCAATTGACAACAACCTCAGATTTGACATCCACATAGCTCAAACCATCAAGAAAGTAAACAAAAAGCTTGGGATCCTCTACAGGAACAAACAGTTTATCACTAGAAATACCAAAGCAACAATAACAAGGACACATCTGTTATCCATCCTACTCTATGTCTCTCCAATCCTGACTAATCTCTGCCAGACAGCTCTAAACAAAATGGAATATTGCTATAACAAGATTGCCAAGTTCACTACTGAATCCTCATATAGGTCCTATCACTGTCTATCCCTTAAGCAGCTTAAGTGGCTTGAGCTCCCTCAGCTACTGCTACTCAGTCAATTGTCTGTAGCACACAAATTATATTACCTTCTTGACAAACCCCCTGCACACCAGGATCTAATTCAACCCTAAACTACTACTAGAACCTTAAGATCTACCAACCAGAACCTCATAAATGTGAACAAATATAAGAATGATGCTGGCAAGTATCTCTTTGGCTGCACTATTGCAAGAATCTGGAATAAACTACCTAGCCACATTACTTCTAATACCTATACCACATCATTTAAAAGGCTCCTGAAATTCCACTATACCAGCAACTGACTATGCTCCTGTTACTCACCAGGTTAATACACAAAAATGCATAGTGGTCACAGCACTGGCAAGTAATTCCAATTCCCTGGTAAAATTTATTATACTGAACATACCTAAAAAAAGTCACTACTGTAGTTAAATATTGTATAGATCAAGATCATATCACCAATGTGTGTTTTATCCTGATAAAAAAGTATGTATCTACTAGCAAGGCAAGCATTATCCTGTAAAATATGTATGAGTTTTAATTATTGCTTCAGTTGTTCTGAATTTTTATTGAGTGTAAAATATGTATGAGTTTTAATCATTGTTTCATTTGTTCTGATTTTTTTTTGTACTGACACCTTCTGATATGCTAATCTACACTATACAGTAAGTCTGTTTAACTATTTGTTAAATGTCTCTTGGAGCTTTTCTCCCTGGGCCTCCACTGAAAATGGACCTGTATCCAGTCGGACTTTCCCAGTAAACAAATGTAAAATAAATAAAATAAATAAAAAAAATGCTACTAGCAGGTTCAGGCTACAGCCATGGGGGCATATTTTGCCCCCATCTATGCCAATCTTTTCATGTTTTTTTTAGAAGAACATCTCATTTATACCAGCCATAACATATACTTAGAAGAAATTGACATATGGAGGCGTTATCTTGACGACTGCTGGATGGTGTGGAGAGCTGACATTGAATATCTTCAGGAGTTTGTCAAATACTTAATTAGCAATAAGTGGGGAATACATTTTACAGTCAACTATGATGCCCAAAAAATAACTTTTTTGGATGTGTTAGTTACCAAAAATGCTGATCATACTCTAGATACAGAGGTTTATTGGAAGTACCCATAGTACAATTTTCTACTACATGCATCCAGCTTCCATCCATCACATAGTACAAGGAACATTCCCAAATCTCAATTTCTTTGGAGGAAGCATATCTGCTCACATCCAGCCACTTATGAACACTTCAAGGAAGACCTGACTAATAGGTTCAAAAATAGGGGTTAAAACTGGTAATATCCTTATTGCCAGTAATTGGGTCTCAGGACAATACAGAAAGGACATATTAAAGTATAAAGATAAAAAACAGGGGGGTGATTCAGATATTCTTTTTGTAACCACCTATGAGAGAAATACCAACATGTTACTGGATAGTGTCCAAAGACATTGGAATATTCTTTTAGCAGACACCAAGTTATTGGAGTTTCTTAAGGACAATGTTTTTTCTCCTTTTGAAAGAGGAGGACCCTTGGTTCACATTTCAATTATTTTAAACATGGCTCCAGACATATTCAGGATCCCACACAAAGAACTCTGACAGATGATTTACTTTTTGGTTGTGTCCCTTGTGGACACTGTACACATTTTCATAGGCTGATGAAATCTAAACAATTCACCAGCAGGAACACAGGCATTGTTTATGATATCAGGTTTTATGCTAATTGTGGAACTGATTGGGTGATTTATCTTGTGACATGCACCTGCTCAGCCTTTTATATTATGCAAACTTTAAGACCCTTGAAACTATGCATATCTGAACATTGCAGTGATATCAGGACCAAAAAAAAAAAAAAAACAAGTAATGCTTTGTATAAACATTCAATGGTACACAAGAATGCAAGTTTTAGATTTATTATTATAGACAGGATTGTGGGAAACAGAGCAAGTAAAGCTGGATGGCATTCAATATTAAATACAAAAGAATAGAAGTGGATCATTAAGCTGGTTGGTTTATTTTCACTGGGTCTCAATGAGTTTATGAATGACCTATGAGCTTTAATCTTATTTCTACCTTGTAGTATAAAAGGGCAGTGGATTTCAATGCCTTTCTTCCATGACACTGATGAAGGCTACTTAATTTGTTCATCTGTTACTGCTCTATTCATATATGCTTTAATAAAATATTTACATACCACAGTTTGCTGGCCTTTTGTTTTTTGACTTGGACCTATCCTTTTTGAGGCCAAGCAGTTGCCGTACTTGCAAGGATTGCTTCATTTTATCATAAGTCAGGAACCTAATTAACTATTAGCAGTGTTCAAAGTCTGATAATATTTTCTTCTCTGTACACGATGTGTGTAAAATATAGAAAGGATGATGATTAAACACAAGTAAATTACTTATGCAGTTATATAAGAATGCTTCAGACTTTTTTCATTTGTAATGTTTATAAAGTGAATAGGTTTCTGATAACTCATCGCAGAATGATTTTTAGGATGTATAAATATAAGGTGAGTGAGGATGGGCGAGGTCTTCCTAATCCAGTTGTAGTACTTCCCAGGTGCACAGGAGCAAAATCAACTAAAAGATAAGATTTCCTCTGATTATGTAACAAATTCCAGGTGCACTGAATTTATATATTTTGATCACATGACTTGATCTCATCGGCACTGGAGCCTTTCTAGTTTAGTTTTGTACAACAGTAGACACGTGCAACAAGGTGGTAGTAATATTAGGTTTACTGCGTAGGGTGGACCAAACATTAATCATTGAGATACGGCATACTATCCAACACCCTAGCCCAAAGGTTCCTAGAATTTATAAACTCAAATGCTATGGAACAACTTGTTACCACTCCCACAAGAGGGGAAAACATACTGGACCTGATCATCACCAACATGGGGACACTATGCTCCAGACCAGAAGTGTATCCCTCACTGGTAAGATCAGACCATAAACTAATCTCACTGGATATTCACATCCCGACCCCACCCCCTGCCCAGAAAACCACAGTGAAAAACTTCTCTAAAGCAAATTTCACACGCCTCAAAACCGAGGCGAAATCCTTCAAAGCCCCCGGGCCTGTGGAAAATATGGCCCAGACCACAGAATCCTTTATAAACGCATTCTATGAACACCTTCAGGAATGCATGGATCATGCAATCCCAAATAAAACCAAGACCCAATCCTCCAAAGGCAGACATCCTGTCTGGTGGACCCCAGCCATAAACAAACTATACAATAGAAGGAGGAAGCTACTACATGATAGAGCAAAATCCCAAAAAGGGAAGGCATCTCTGATCAGTATTAGCAAAAAACTACGGGCACTCATAAAATCGTCTAAGGCCAGCTTCGAGAGAAAAATTGCACAGGACACTAAGGATAATCACAAGGCTTTCTTTAGTTATGTTAGGAACCTGGGTGGGAATTCCCAGATATGCTCAGAATTAGTCCAAAATGACAAAAAATACACCGAGCCCACAGACATTGCCATCATCCTAGCTGACAGGTTCAGTGCAAACTTCTCCCCCCTCTCCCCACCAAAAGGGCAAATATCTATCCCAGCAGAGTGCTGCCCCCCTGACATCTCAGATGCTCAGGTAAGAGCTGCCCTCTCCAAAGCAAGAAACACAGCATCAATGGGACCAGATGGTGTCCTGGGCTGCGTCCTACATGAGCTCCAAGAAGAGCTAAACCCTAACATAAAACTACTGTTCAATCTTAGCCTTACTACAGGATATGTACCCAAAGAGTGGCATACAGCAACAGTGGTCCCTCTCCACAAAGGTGGTGCCTCAACGGATCCTGGAAACTATTGCACCATAAGCCTGACTAGCTTGGTCTGCAAAGCTATGGAAAGGATCATCATGGACCTCATAAATAAAGATATTGGGGACCTACAGACACTGGATCCTACCCAGTTTGGCTTTGTTAAGGGCAGATCCTGCCTCTTAAACCTGGTCGATTTATTTGAATCAGTCACCAAGGCCATTGACGAGGGGAAGGTGGTCCACACAGCCTACCTGGACCTCGCAAAAGCCTTCGATACAATACCCCACTCGGGCATTATAGATAAGCTCACCAGCTTAAATATAAACCCCTATGTCACTAGATGGGTTGCAAACTGGCTCAAGGACAGAACCCACATGGTTAGAATTGCTGGAGCCATGTCAGACTCCAAACCAGTTACAAGTGGCATCCCACAAGGCTCAGTCCTGGGACCTCTCTTGTTCGGTATATATTTCTCGGCAGTACAGGCCAACATGGAAGGACTGTGGCTGACCAAGTTTGCAGATGACTGCAAACTGGGTGCCATAATCAACTCTTCAGCAGACACAAGCATCCTCCAAAAGGGCCTCATAGAAACAGACAACTGGAGCCAGAGCCATGGCCTCAAGCTAAACACCAAAAAGTGTATAGTCATCCCCTTTGGCAAAAACAAAGTGCCCACAAATTACCACATAGGTGGTAATCCATTAAGTACAGAAGAAGTCATTAGGGACCTGGGGACCCAAGTTGATAGCAATCTCTCATTTGACAACCACGTGGCCAAAGTGGTTAGAAAAACTTTTTATATAGCCCACCTAATCATGAAGAGATTCACATCTAGATCAGGGGAGGTCATCGTACCTCTTTACTCATCCCTCATTAGGCCCATAATTGAGTACAATGCCCCTTTTGGGATGTACCTTACCAGACACCTGCAGCAACTGGAAAGACCCCAAAAGTACCTCACCAAGAGGATCAAAGGGCTCAAACAGATGCCATATGCTGCCCGGTTAAAGAAACTCCAGCTCTACTCAGTGGCATACTGCCTGCTCAGAGGCAATCTGTGCCTGACATATAAAGCCATGTCCAACCCAGAATTAATGGACATGCTGCACCTCAGAAAATCCAAATCCCATCGAGCTACATGCTCGAGAGACTTGAACCTCAGCACTGAAATAAATAGGACATGCTGGAGGGACAGATTCATAACCCAGAGGCTCCCTTCACTCTGGAATAAAATCCCAGTCCAGGTTAGGCAGAGTCCCACATTGACTCTCTTCAAGAGGAATCTTGATGAGTGGATGGGAGATCGTAGGTTTACCCCGGGTATCACTTCTGTGTCACTGTTAGACAGAGGCACAGTATACTAACCTCAAAAAAAGGCATAGCAAAATTTATTTAAAATGGGTGGCGAAAGCCAAACACACTCTGGCTAGGCTTATAAATGCCCTAGGGCAGATAGCCTAGTATGAACCTATGAACCTATGATATATACTGTTGTATATATACTGTTATATTATGAAGTAACTATATTGGATGGGTTCTCTGTGGTTCATTACTTTAGGAAGCATGACGTCAGGACAAGATAGAATCTCTTAATGCTGTCTCTCATATATAATCTAATATAAGAAAATCAAGAAAATCTGTAGGGCAGTAATGCTTGACATTTTTGTGGGATGATAATCCCCTGCATACCCCAAATCCACCTCTGATTAAAGACTGCATATTATTATCACACTAATCATGTATGTTTGACTTAGATTTGGACTTGGTCACAGTGTGGCTGGGAATTAAATTCATATGAGCTCTTATTAATGTGACAACGAAGCAGAGCAAACTGCAGTCTTGTTTTCATTCTTGGTCTCCTTCATCAAGTGAGTGTAGACCTGTACCATCTCGATAATGACTCCCATTGAGAGGTGGTGACTTACCTTTAATGTCTCCTCTTGAAACGTTTCAGTAAGTGTTGAATCAAATGTTTTTGCTTCAGAATTCATCTTACTAAAAGAAAGCATGGGATCCAGACTGATTGATACTATGTCACCCATTTCAATTTATTATTTTGGACTTGATCCTCTGCATAAGTATATTATTCATGGGTTGGCTATCATTCATAAATAAAATTTCACTGGTAGAGGACTGTTTATCTAGTTTGTCAATACCATTTTGCAAGTATTATGTTACAGCTCTTCTACCTCCTTGTATCGTACACTTATTATTCCATTCCCACCCTATGTGACTAGCTTCATTTTCTATCACTGACACTGCAGTGCAGCATTATGGTATGTTGCTCTTCAGAATGTGCCATCCTTTTGATGAGACAACAAAAGAGTTTCCATTGGCCTGAGTTGATAGTAGCTCAGCTGAATGCAAAAGATCCCATTGCACTTATTAAGAAAATATTATGGGTTGATCAATTTATGTTATTTACAATATTTATATTATTTGCAACTGCATATTAACATTTTACCCTTCTTTTCAACATGATAGCACATAAAGAATAACATATCAACATACTTTTATTCTTATCATATCAAAAGGATTAACTACAAATTTGTCATTCCTTATTCTTTTTTATCCACCCCAATCCCTCTCTCCAAAACTATCCTTTAATTTCTTTCAGAACATTCTCTTCATTATTTTTCTTATACAGTAAACTTTCACATCTCTTCTTCCACAGTATCCATGTTGTAACAAAATAGCTATCCAATTTTTCAACTTCATGTTTTTCTTTCCATCAATTCCCCTATAATATAATTTCCATATTTATTCTCTCAAAACCATTCTGTCTAGACTCCTTTTTAAACTTATTCCGAAATTTCTAACCTAGTTAACATTTTAAAAAAGTTCTGTTTTTGTTTAATTCATTGCATTCTTTATACTTTCTACCATTAATTTATATAGCATATTACTTTTAGCAGGTAATTTATCCAGTGAAATTCTCCAAAGGAAATGACTTGCTTCATAGAAATTGTTAATTATCTGTTATAGCTTTCTTTACTTATTCTTTGATATCCCTCCATGATATATCAAATAACGTTCCTCCCTTATTTTATACAATTCTTTCTTGGTAAGGTCACATCTTTCAATTTCTATTTTCCGTCACTTTATCTATTCTCATATTCTTTTCCTTCCATCTTTCCTATCTCTTCTTTTTTTCCTTTTCCATTCTTATTTCTTTCTATTTTGTAAACAGTATTCTCACCACTACATTTTTTCTTTTTTTTTCATTACTTTTTATTTACTTATTTTAGTACTCAATCTATTTTACATCATACCTCTTCTCACAGGATTTATTTTGTCCTCCAAATAAAACTGAAAGAAAATCCTATAATTTTTTTTCTTATACCTCCTGAAAACATGTGCACCTCCCAAATTTGCTAATTTCCCTAGTGCATATGCATTTAACATATACACGTTCTTATAAAAAGATTATTTAAAACTTTACCATGTTCTCAATTTCCTTATTTCTTCCAATTTAATCTTTGGTTATTCCATAACCTTTTCATATTCCTCAGATATCATGTGTAATATACTTATTTCTTTTCTGTTATAATAAATTACATGTATCTTTTTATTTCATCAGCATCTTTTACTTTATGCCTTATTTAACTATAATCCTGCTTTTTAACAAACTTTCATTTTTTTACTACCACCTTACTCATCTACCCCTTGTATTTTGCAACAATAACCAGATATTCAGCATATAACATACAAACCGATAGTAGAACCCAACTAACCAATTCCCAAAATGCATCCTTTATTTGACACTTTGAGAAGTCTGAATTATCCCAGTCATCACTAAAACAAATAAATACATATTTAGTGGACTTCCTTACTTTATACCCCCTTTTATTTTACCTTTTCTTTCATACCACCCATTTACCATTAAATTCAATTGTGAAATTTCATAACATGCTTTTATAACCGTATCTGCTCTTTCACTCATTCCATATGCTTCAAGAATCTTCCACGGATGAGCCTCATGATTTTGCAAATGCTTTTGCTATATCCTGTGCCACTACTCTTACTTCATTAGTTCTATATTTATAATTTCCTTAACTATTATTAACATTTCTTTTTCTTCTTTACCTTTTATGCCACATACCCCATCTCCTCACTTCATCTAGCAACTTTGCATCTTTTTGCATTATTCTCATAAAACATGATAGTCTATATTCTCTAATGTTGTTGGTCTCCAGTTAATCATATCTATCTTTTCATATTTCTTCTATATACATTTTATTACTCCAGCATACATTTCTTCTTCTTTCATGCTCTCCAGTAACAATTCATTTACCATTTTACAAACCTCTTTTTTCATCTTCATTCATCTTATTATAAAAATTATAACATCATCTATTTAAACATATGGCTGACTCATTGCTTCCTTTCTTCACTGCTTCTTGTAATTCATCCATAGTAATCTCTTTTTCAGATTATTTGTAATACTTTCAGATACTTTTAACAGTTCACTCTTTTTTTCTACCTCTTCTTTTTCACATATTTCACAAATGTCTTTCTATTGTGCTCATAATTTCTTCCTGTCTATAATTAATATAACTTTTGTTCTAAAAATTACATCACTTTTCCTTCTATTATCTTAACTGGTTTTCATAACAAGGTGAAACTCTCTTTTTTCTCCCCTTTAAGAAAAATCTTTGCTTATATCATATTTATTTTACCTTCTCCTTACTTTTGTTATACATTTTCCTCTCTTTTCTTTCTTATTGTATTACCTCCTCTCTACTTCAGTTTCATATATTTCACTATACTTTTTCTTATCTTTCTTTCTCTGACTGTTTTATATTTCTAAATATACTTTCTTATATTTATTTTATATACCACCCACCAATATGCCCATTTGTCTTAGTAATCTTCAAAAGGACCTTCTTCAGCTATAATGCTAGTTAAACTCCAAGAAATCACTGCTCAATGCAAAAAAAAAAAAAGAGTCTATGTTATTTACCTCCTGTACAAGAATATCCATATCCCCTAAATCCATTAATATCTTTGACTGTGACAATAACTCTATTCAAATCAGCACACCTCTTTTAGATATTTGAGGAATCACTAAACTTTTATGACCATACCAAAAAAAAAAAAAGTTGAAGGTCAAGAGCAACAGTCTACTCTTCTGGGCCATTAAAATATCTCAGTTCCTATCACATCCAGCAAATGCTGCTATAAGAAAAGGCATCCTACTGGAGGAACTTCAGAATGATCTCTTGTTGTTTACATTGGCCTGTGTCAAAAACAATGTCACTGATCAGACCCTCTCTAATAAAATTTGTCATTTCATAACTAACCCAACTTGGAATGAATGCCACTGACTTATTGTTTCAAATGTTAAGTGGCATCCAGTACAAGTCAGTTCAAATCTTGGTTCCTCCCTCTTCAAAATACTCAAATGTGACACCCCCTCCCCTCATTCTCCCAAGCTTTTAACTGCCACTCAGTCAAGACAGATGTGGTCCTTCCCTACAAGCCCCTTCTCTCAGACTGTACTCTGCTAGCCATTGCTTCTCTATATTGTCTCCAAAATTATGGCTGACACTTTTTCCTGATTTAACTGATCATACAAAGTACTCCCTGTTCAGGCCACATTTCAAACAATACTTCTAAAACAGTTTGAATGCAACTGTCCATCTGAAGGACATGTCACATAAACCGATATCTTCAAGTATTTAGTACCTTTACCTCTCACATACCTGATTTACCTGATTAGCTCACTCATCCTAAACTGTGATTCATCTCACCTCACCATTACTACCCTAAACTCACTATACATAATTTAGTCTCCCTTTTCATTTTACTGGTTTCTATTAGCATTCCTAACCTAACTACTTAGGTTCATATGCTCATAGTACTAGGCTAGCTGCCATTGCAGGCCATTTTCAGATTAGCCAATTTCCCTGAAAGGTGCAAATCAAACCCTGTACTTTGTATCTGTGAGGTAAAAATTTTAAGCATTATGCCAACCCCATAAAGAGAAGAATCATATGTCAGTACTAGATTAGCTGCCCCCTGTGGGCCATTATAAGCCTATCCAGTTTTCCAAAGGTGAGAATTAAACCCTGTACTTTGTGTCTGTGAAAAAAACACCTCATCCAGTATGTGAACTCTGACCACTCAAAAACATAGTACGCAGCAGGTTCCACTAAGATTTGAACTCAGATTACTGGATTCAGAGCCAAGAGTGCAAACATTAAAACATGGAACCATACTTCCCATAACTGCAGCACTTTTACTCCTCATACTTTAACTCTATTTTCTCTTTTTTATTCCACTTATTGTTATTTAACTGTCCATATATTTGGTTTGTTAGATCTTCTATATATATATTGTATGACAATTCTGTTCTTGCTCGTAAACATAAACTATTGCTCTTAGTATGATGTAACTCGGGCTAAGCCTGTAATTGGTCATGTTCTACTCCAGTAAATACATCTAACATTAAATTCAAATCTCTAATTATTGTATTTTCATCCCATAGCCGTTTTCTTTATTCCTTTAATTCATTTTACTTATTAATGTCTCCTGTTAATCTTTTTATTCATTTTCCTTCCTTTATAATATCTGTTAACACGTAATAAAACCCAAACTGTTTCATGATCTAAAAATTCCACAATTTGTATGCATTTCATTATTTCCCTAATCTCTTTACAATATATAACTTCAGTTTAAAAAAATCAGTGTTTGATAAGACCATTCTGTCTCTCTTCTCTCTTATTGTAAAACTCCACACTTAACTGCTTCTTTCATTACTTGAATATGCTGAGTTATTTTTCTTTTTCCTTTCCTTAAATTACAGTTATAATCTCCTACCATGACTATTATAGGATTATTGGAGATTACTAGGATATTGACCTGGAGGTAATTATGTGGGAAGCTTTCCTTATAACGGTAGACACATGATGGTCAAAGTTAAGGTCAAGGTTAACCTGTGATGCCAGGTTCCTTACCACTTCAGGGGCATTTAAGGTATTGTTATTTATCTGTTAGTGTGATGGGACATTGTTTTTGGTGAAGGGAATAATGATGCATTCCTTTGCTTTCAGTTTGAGACCGTGACTAATACACCAGTTGTTGGTCTTCGCACCTAATTTGCAGTTAGTTTTGACCTGAACTTCTGAGAAGTATATACCAAAGAGTAGGGGGACCAGCACTGACTCCTGTGGCACCCCGCTGATAACAGGTCTGCTGGTTGATGTGGAGTCACCCACTTTGATAGTGTGTGCCTGGTTTGTGAGACATTTGGCAACCCATCTTACAATGAAGGGGGTTATATTCAGTTTACTAGGTTTATTGATAATGCCTGAATGTGGGATTGTGTCAAAAGACTTTGTCAAGTCAAGGTATGCTGTTTGCACAGATCTGTCCTAATCAATGGCCTTGGTCACACTTTCAAAGAAATCCACCAAATTTAACAGGCAGGATCTGCCCTTCACAAAGCCAAATTGGGTAGGGTCCATGGTTTGGAGGTCACTTTTGTCTTTATTTATGAGGTCCATAATGAAAAGTTCCATGGCCTTACAGATGAGGCTGGTCAGGCTTATGGGTCTGTAATTCCTTGGGTCTGTTGCTAGGCTGCCTTTGGTGAGGGGAATAACTGTAACTGTTTTCCATTCTGCAGGGCAAGTGATTGTACAGGGCTTTGGTATAAGCTTTAGTGTAGTTATCACTTTCAGCTAGGGTGGGGATTGGAATGCATTTATACCTACACCTAGGAGGGTATAGTTTGCTTTGGTAAAGTTTTTTATTCTGATTTCACCCTTTGTGAGTTCTAGTGTTAGCATCAGTTCAAAGTTGTCTGATTTGTGGTCAGTTTTAACTAATGAGGATCGAACAGTTGCAGCAGTGCACCTGTTTGACGTGGTAAGGACCAGATCTAGAATATTTGTTCCTCTTGTCGAGGTATGGACAATTTACTCCAGGACATTTGAATTTACAAAGTCAAGGAACTTTTGTGCTAGCAGGTTTGAGTTAGAATAGGTTTCCCAGTCAATGGTGGGATAATTGAAATCCCCCATAACCACTGTATTCGGTAAAATTTGGATTGTCGTCTGTTTGGTTAAGTAGGCTTTGTGGGTATCATGACCCATGGAAGGGTTTCTATAACTGGATAAGACTTGAATTTGGGTCTTACCCACTGTAACCTGGACCTGAAGTAACTCCATGCAGTTGTCCAGTCTAAACTAGACAGGAGGTGAATTTATTTCTAATATAGATTGAAACACCATCTCCTTTAGCTTTCACATGTTCCTTTTGTGGTCTAAAGGTGTGGAAGGCATTGTAGCCTTACAGGGCCAGGGTACTCGCTGAGATTTAAACCAGGTTTCTGTGACTGCACAGACATCTACATCTTCTAGTGATGGAAGTGCTTCCAGGGAGTGAAGTTTTTGGTTTAAGCTCCTAGCATTAGCAGCAAGACTGTTATTTATTCTGATTGGTTAATTTCATGTTGGTAATGTTGTTTTTGAGACCTTGCCTAAAATAAGGCACTATGGTGGAGGCTAGCTAGAGCCTTTGCCAGCAGTCAAAAGCCTAAGAGTGTCAGGTGCAAACCATCTCTGGCAAAGCAGCGAGGTTTGTCGACCATGGCTTAACAGGCAGACAGGAACTGAATCCCATTGGGATGACACCAATATCTATGCCAATTATTGAAATCAATCATTTTGTTTATACTGTGGGATCATTCTAGGTGAGGGTAGTACACTGCTCAAGGCTAGGGACATATCTCCCTGGGACACATGCTCAGAGAGCTTGACCATGTCTCTTTTCATATAGTGCAGTGAGGTACATCTCAGGCCGTTCACACCATCATGAACTATGACAGAGTCATAACAGTACTTGTTGCTGAGAGACCTGAGTGCATGTGTGTTTGTCAAATCCTGGCACCAGAGAGGCAGCTTTTTGTGACTTTCTCCTTGTCCAACCTGGTGTGTGAGACATCCATGTGTCTCGCTATTGTTTCTCCAATGAGATTTGAGTGTTATGTCTTATGGGTTTGGTGGATGAGACACTGGTGTTGTTATGTGTCATGGGTGCTGTGGAGACTGTTAACTGTAGCAGACATGTTTTGGAGGTCTCTGGTGTTTCGGTAATTTTTTTGAGAGAACCTTCATGTATGTGGATATGTGTTTGATGCATACTGTGTGTATGAGTAGTGGTACTTTGTGACTATGTAGTGGTGGGTGAGTTGACAACCTTCTTTGTGTTACTGTTTTGAGTGAGACAGAGCATGGATTCTAGTTTCTTGTTGTGAATACATCTCTCGCACTCTATACTAGACTGTGTTATTAGTAGATGGTTGTCTGTGTACATGAGGCAATTGCCACACTGCCTTAAGAGACCCAAGTCAACAAGGTTGGCAGGAGAAACAAGCATATTCCAACTGTCCATAATGCTAGGTTGAAGACTGTTGTCACTAGGGGTGGCTTTCTGGAAACGATCACCGAGGAGCTCGGTGAATGAAAATTTCTGCCCAGGTTTTAAGGGAAAATTTGTTGAATCTAACTGTCTGGCTTTGGCACACAATTGTGTGATAATGTGTGGTGCTACACAATGAGCAATCAAGCAGAAATGTGCTCAGATGCAGGGCCTGAATACCAAAAGATAAAACTTGAAAGAAACTCTAACAAAATTCATTATTGACATATTCACAACTGGATTTGTTTTAATTCCTCATACATTTTCTTTGTCTCTGTATTATTTGAATATGCATAAATTATACATAATATTACTTCTATTTTCTTTTCTTTTATATAACATATAACCATTCTTCCTGGTATTATCACTATAATATCTATTATTTTTATTTCTTCACTTTTATCATAATTGCTATACCAGTCCATGCCTCATTATCTACTGACCATAATATCTTCTTTGTTCATACTGCATCAGTTATTTTCTCTTGTTTATTTCATAACATACCTTGAATCTAACAAAAATATGATACCTGCATTTAGTTTTCTACACCATTCAATTACTGTTAATCCTCTGATTTTGTTTCTAGTACTTTACAAATTTAATGCTAATAGTAAAATATTATCCTATTCCTTCTTACTTCCAAGTTTTCTTTTTCTCATTCTTACCCTTCCCTAATTGACTTTTTATTTTATTGTCCTGTCTTAGTGTCCCCCCTTTCCCTTCATCACTTCTTAATACTTCATATCTGTTTTTTTTTTTCTGTATCAGTGTATCGGTGCTCTCCCGCCCAATCCTTATTATTTCTTCTTCTTTTTTTGACTTTTCCTGGTTAGGGGTCGCCACAGTTGATCAGCTGTCCACTCATGATTGGCAGTGGATTTTTTATGGTGTCAAGGTGCCAGGCCAGCACCCAACCTTCCAAGGAAGGCACACACATGCATGCACTCATGCTTAGGGCCAATTTAGTGCATCCAATCCACCTACATCATGTCTTTGGGATGTGGGAGGAAACTGGAGCACCCGGAGGAAACCCTTGTGACCACAGGGAGGACATGCAGACTCCGCACAGAAGGCACCCCAGCCGAGGATTGAACTGGAGAGCCCAAACTTTATTACTGACTACTTTAATTTATTTTTCAATTATTGTCCCGATATCATTATCTTCTCTTAGAATATTTCCCTCAAATTGTTTTTATCTGGAA
Source organism: Protopterus annectens (assembly GCF_019279795.1). Classification (NCBI taxonomy): domain Eukaryota; kingdom Metazoa; phylum Chordata; order Ceratodontiformes; family Protopteridae; genus Protopterus; species Protopterus annectens. The sequence goes on along the minus strand of NC_056729.1, from coordinate 609,219,518 downwards.
TACTTTCCTCTTCTTCTTCAATCTCTTCTTTTAACAAAGGACATTTCATCTAAAATGCCCAGTCTAATTATATTTCCTTCACTTAGGTTTGCAATTTCTGTAATTATAGCATGTTTCCCCATATTGCCTGCATCTTTTCTTTTTACATTCTTGTATTAAATGACTGTGTTTTTCACCCCCTCAAAAAAAATAACAAGGCTTTAAGCTAACCAAGAACATTATAGTTCCTCTTTTACCATTCATATTTATATGCTTAATCTTCTCTTCATACATGTTCAATGTAACCCAAATCTAACATTTCAACTATTGAGATTAGGTGCAGGGAGAACCATGGAATGGCACACAAGTCAGGGACAGGTAAAGGGATTGTGATGTATGTGTGTTTGTGTTTGATTGTGCACTTGAGAGTATGGGAGAGTTATGGGGGGATGCCAATGTCTACATGAGCAGTAGATTACTATCATGATCTGCACATTATGCTAGTAAATGAGATTCAGAGATATGCACGTTACCTGATAATGAGGTCTTTCCTCATTGTGCCTAACATAGTCTGAATCACAAAATACCACATAGGTTCATAGGTGATTACCAGGCTAATGGTACAAGAGTCTTTACAAACATTACCAGTAATACTCAGGATATGACAATCTTCTTCTTCTTTTGGCTTTTTCCTGGTTAGGGGTCACCACAGTGGATTGCCTGTTTGCTCATGATTGGCAGTGGAATTTTACGGTGTTGAGGTGCCAGCCCAGCACCCAATCTTCCACAGAAGGCACACACATGCATGCACTCACACCTAGGGCCAATTTAGAGTGTCCAGTCCACCAACAGCATGTCTTTGGGATGTGGGAGGAAACAGGAGCACCCGGAGGAAACCCACGCGGCTACAGGGAGGACATGCAGACTCCACACAGAAGGCACCCCAGCCGAGGATCAAACCGGAGAACCTCTTGCTGTGAGGTGACAATGCTAACTGCTGCACCACCGCAGCTGCCCACTCAGGGTATGACAATATTATATCTTAATTCTCTAGATATGGGATGGGGCAGTATCAGGGTAGTGAGTTTTTGGGTGTTGGAGCCAGAACCATTTAATAGACTGCCTCTGTCCATAAGGGACATGGGCAGGTAGAATCACAAATAAGGTTCAGGTCCATGGAATGAGTAAACCTTGTATAGTTTTTCTTGTCAATATGCATTATTTTCATCAGGGCTGGATCAGGAAATGCCTTGCAGGTCAGGCATAATTCACCTCTCAATAAATAATATGAGACGGAGTAAAGGGATAGGGCCTTTAGTTGATATGCATAAGACATGTGTCTTATGCTTTTATTTTTAGTGAGAAATCTCTTGGGCCACTCCATGTGGAGTAAATGCCTACTTAGATACATACCGATGAGAGCACTGGACTTGATTATGTGCCTGATGAGGGACGACCGTAATTGCACTTTGACTTCCTTTGATATTGATGCCATGCCTTTACTGATAAGTTGAGCTACACGGAAGGATTTCCTCACTACCTTAGCTACCTGGTGGTCAAAGTTTAGTTTACTCTTTATCTGTTTGTTTCTAGGCCCCTCACGGCTGGGTCTAGTTTTAGGAGTGTGCTATCAATATTATAATTTGCAGGAAAATTTCATTTCCAGAAGCCTATGATTACTCATTTTATAGCATTTAATCTCAGACCACGGTTTTGGTATCAGTCATTTGTCATTTTTAGGCCTGTTTGCAGGATGCCAACATAATTTGGGGATTCAATGATTGCTCCCAGCTTACTGTCATCAGCAGAGTTGATGTGATGGGGCCCCCAACATTGGCCTTCTCTTCAAAAAAGTATATACCAAACAGGAAGGGTCCCAGCACTGAGTCCTTTGGGACACCACTAGTAGCATGTTCCTTATCAGATGAAGATTCACCTATCTGAACAATATGGGTCCTGTCATTGAGCTAGTTGGCTATCCATCTGATGATATAGGGGTTTATGAATAACTCAGTAAGTTTATCTATGAGCCACAAGTGAGGGATTTTGGTGAATGCTTTGGCCAGGTCTAGATAAATGGTGTGTACCATTTTACTTTCATTCATGGCCCTGGTGAATTTTTCGAAGAAGTCCACCAGAGTGAGCAGGCAAGACCTTCCTTTGACAAAGCCAGATTGGGTTTGGCCCAGTGTTTGGAGAGTTCTTATTTCAATACTGATCAGGTCCATGATAATTATCCCCATCCTTGCAAATAAGACTGCTCAAACTTATGGGTCTGTAATTCCCTGGGTCAGTTGATGGGTCTTGCAGACCTCCATTCCTCTGGAACAAAGCTGATCCAGAGGCTGTAGCTAAAAGAGGGTTTTTAGTGGCCCTGATGGATTCTGTTTTAAACTATTTAATAAGCATCCTGGAATGTTGCTAGGACCCATGAAGACAGTGTGTTTGATTTTAGCAAGTGCAGTAAGGACCTGTTCCCTCACAATGACTGGTAGGGGATGATTGTGGTTATTTCTTTGGGTGTGGTAGGGGATGATGGGTGGGAAAAGTTTGAATTGAACTTGTCAGTCAGCAGGTTTGCTATAGTTTCAGGCTTGGTATAAGTGTTGCCATTCATGATTAACTCAGCACATTACTCAGCATTTCCACTGAGGTTATGAACATAATTTAAAAAAGCCTTATGGTTATCTTTCACCTGGGAGGCTAACTTTGCCTCATAGTTTGGTTTGGCAGATTTGACCAGCTCTCTACTTTGCTTGTTTAGACTGGTGAGTATTTTTGCACTGTTTTGTTTGTTTCTTCTTGGGTTTGGAGATGACTTTTTTTCCTTTTGTTGAATAGCCTGTTTATGCTAGGGTTCTACCAGGGTGGTTTATTTTGCTAGTAATCATAGGTTTGACTCGGACAGGTACTGCCTCCTCTCTGCAGCTATGAATGTGGTTGTACATTGCTTATGTGCACAGCACAGAGCAGGCCTCAGTGTCATCTCAGTTCAGAGGAGCTTGGAAATTTAATGAGCTGTCAGTGAATTTGAGGTAATTGGCCTTAGCAAAGTTCTTAACAGGTTTGGAGTTTGATGGGGGTTCTAGGTTAGTTTTAATACAAAAGGAGATAATTTGTGGTCAGATCGTATCAGGGAGGAGGTAATGCATGAGAGGAAGCATCATCCCCCCCATGTTCATGAGTACTAGGACTAGGAGACTAACTGGCATCATACCATAGTCAATTTGAGGGACACATGCATGGGATAAATCATTTAGGAGCTCCCTCTCTCCATTAGTAGTACAAGGGGCAACTATGGGATACATTCTTCTATTTCTCATATGTAATCCAAGTTGCACTTGAGTATGGACAGGGATAAGCTTTGGTTTACATCGATAGAGGGTCTGTTCCGGAACAGTGGTATCCTCTGTGAGATAAACCTGTCCCTCCAAACTGTTCTGTCGATGTTTTAGAAATGGCTTTGATCCCTACAATGAGTATTTCACTTGCTAATATGCAGTAAATCCATCAGTACTAGGTATGACAATACCTTATGTCAGACACAGGTCACTGGATAGCAATCAGTAGAATTCCAAATATAGTAACAGGGCTTTGAGTCAGTCTGTGTAGGACATACTGCTTAGGCCTTGTATTCTTTTAGTAAGGTATCTCTGTGGGCATTCCAATCTTTGCATATGTCTGGACAAATGCATGCCAAAGGAAGTATTATAGTCAGTGACTAGCCTAAGGAAGGCTGAGTAAAGGGGTAACAATGACGTTGCTAGATCTAGACACAGTACCTTTGCCTATAAGTTGTGCAATATATAAGGATTTTCTTATGACAATGGACACATGTTGGTCAAAAGTTAGGTCACTCTACACATAAGTTCCCAAATCTTGAACAATTGGGTCAAGTATTAGTTGGTTATTGCCAATCTGGTAGTCCCTGGGCTAGATGACTTCCAAAATGATAAGATAATGCATTTTTTGGTATTTAGTTTAGTCCATGATTTATTGTACCAGTTATTTATACAGGACAAATCTTCCTGCAGGATGGCTAAGTCATTTGTGGATTCAAGGACAGCTCCTAGCTTGTAGTCATCTATAAACTTAGTCAGACACAGCCCTTTGGTATCGACTTTTATTTCAGAGAATTAGATGCCAAACAGGAGAGGTCCCAGCACAGAAGCCTGGGGGATTCCACTGGTGAATGGCCTCTTTGTGGAAGTAACATACTAGCATACCTTATTTTGATTTCCTGCAGCCTATATGTGAGTTAGTTGGTAATTCATAGAGTGAGATAGGTGTTTATTTACAGTTTATTTAGCTTGTTTACTATGCCTGCATGGGGGATTGCATCAAAAGCTTTGACCAGGTTGTAATAGGTTGTGTGTACCATTTTACCTTCATCCATTGCTTTGCTGACCTTTTCAAAAAGGTTCACTAGGCTAAGAAAGTATAACCTGCCTTTGACAAATTCAAACTGAGATGGGTCTAGTGTTTGAAGGTTCCCTATGTCCTTTTTTTTCTCAAAAATTTTTTTTTTTATTTTTCAAATAAATTTGAATAAATTCCATAGTATTTACACATAACATGTTAAATAACTATGTACACTATTTGCATTAGCCTGACACTATGACAGATCTTAATGTATATAGTTACTTTATAAGTATGTCCAATTCATTATCAGACTGTCTGATGAATTATTGTATAGTGTCAATCAATGATAAAGGTTGTTGATAAATGGCTTTGAGTAAATACTTAGTTCTTTCATTTTAATTTCCAATAATAACCCTAGCCCAAAGGTTCCTAGAATTTATAAACTCAGATGCTATGAAACAACTTGTTACCACTCCCACAAGAGGGGAAAACATACTGGACCTGATCATCACCAACATGGGGACTCTATGCTCCAGACCAGAAGTGTATCCCTCACTGGTAAGATCAGACCATAAACTAATCTCACTGGATATTCACATCCCGACCCCACCCCCTGCCCAGAAAACCACAGTGAAAAACTTCTCTAAAGCAAATTTCACACTCCTCAAAACCGAGATGGAATCCTTCAAAGCCCCCGGGCCTGTGGAAAATACAGCCCAGACCGCAGAATCCTATATAAACGCATTCTATGAACACCTTCAGGAATGCATGGATCATGCGATCCCAAATAAAACCAAGACCCAATCCTCCAAAGGCAGACGTCCTGTCTGGTGGACCCCAGCCATAAACAAACTATACAATAGAAGGAGGAAGCTACTAAATGATAGAGCAAAATCCCAAAAAGGGAAGGCATCACTGATCAGTATTAGCAAAAAACTACGGGCACTCATAAAATTGTCTAAGGCTAGCTTCGAGAGAAAAATTGCACAGGACACTAAGGATAATCACAAGGCTTTCTTTAGTTATGTTAGGAACCTGGGTGGTAATTCCCAGATATGCTCAGAATTAGTCCAAAATGACAAAAATACACTGAACCCACAGACATTGCCAACATCCTAGCTGACAGGTTCAGCACAAACTCCCTCCCCACCAAAGGGCAAATATCTATCCCAGCAGAGTGCTGCCCCTGACATCTCAGATGCTCAGGTAAGAGCCGCCTCTCCAAAGCAAAAAACACAGCATCAATGGGACCAGATGGTGTCCCGGGCTGCGTCCTACATGAACTCCAAGAAGAGCTAAACCCAAACATAACACTACTGTTCAATCTCAGCCTTACTACAGGATATGTGCCCAAAGAGTGGCGTAAAGCAACAGTGGTCCCTCTCCATAAAGGTGGTGCCTCAATGGATCCTGGAAACTATCACCCCATAAGCCTGACTAGCTTGGTCTGCATAGCTATGGGAAGGATCATCATGGACCTCATAAATAAAGATATTGGGGACCTACAGACACTGGATCCTACCCAGTTCGGCTTTGTTAAGGGAAGATCCTGCCTCTTAAACCTCGTTGATTTCTTTGAAACAGTCACCAAGGCCATTGATGAGGGGAAGGTGGTCCACACAGCCTACCTGGACCTCACAAAAGCCTTCGATACAATACCCCACTCGGGCATTATAGATAAGCTCACCAGCTTAAATATAAACCCCTATCTCACTAGATAGATTTCAAACTGGCTCAAGGACAGAACCCACATGGTTAGAATTGCTGGAGCCATGTCAGACTCCAAACCAGTTACAAGTGGTGTCCCACAAGGCTCAGTCCTGGGACCTCTCTTGTTTGGTATACATTTCTCGGAGGTACAGGCCAACACGGAAGGACTGTGGCTGACCAAGTTCGCAGATGACTGCGAACTGGGCGCCATAATCGACTCTCCAGCCGACACAAGCATCCTCCAAAAGGGCATCATAGAAACAGACAACTGGTGCCAGAGCCATGGCCTCAAGTTAAATGCCAAAAAGTGTATAGTCATCCCCTTTGGCAAAAACAAAGTCCCCACAAATTACCACATAGGTGGTAATCCATTAAGTACAGAAGAAGTAATGAGGGACCTGGGGACCCAAGTTGATAGCAATCTCTCATTTGACAACCACGTGGCCAAAGTGGTTAGAAAAACATTTTATATAGCCCACCTAATCATGAAGGGATTCACATCTAGATCAGGGAGGTCATCGTGCCTCTTTACTCATCCCTCATCAGGCCCATAATTGAGTACAATGCCCCTTTTGGGATGTACCTTACCAGACACCTGCAGCAACTGGAAAGACCCGAAAAGTACCTCACCAAGATGATCAAAGGGCTCAAACAGATGCCATATGCTGCCCGGTTAAAGAAACTCCAGCTCTACTCAGTGGCATACCGCCTGTTCAGAGGCGATCTGTGCCTGACATATAAAGCCATGTCCAACCCGGAATTAATGGACATGCTGCACCTCAGAAAATCCAAATCCCATCGAGCTACGTGCTCGAGAGACTTGAACCTCAGCACTGAAATAAATAGGACATGCTGGAGGGACAGATTCATAACCCAGAGGCTCCCTTCACTCTGGAATAAAATCCCAGTCCAGGTTAGGCAGAGTCCCTCATTGACTCTCTTCAAGAGGAATCTTGATGAGTGGATGGGAGATCGTAGGTTTACCCCGGGTATCACTTCTGTGTCACTGTTAGACAGAGGCACAGTATACTAACCTCGAAAAAGGGCATAGCAAAATAAATTTAAAATGGGTGGTGAAAGCCAAACACATTCTGGCTAGGCTTATAAATACCCTAGGGCAGATAGCCTAGTATGAACCTATGAACCTATGAACCTAATAATGCTTTGGTCTTCAGCAGGCTATAGAAGTCTTCCAAAGCTGGTATTGTGTTTGTATTCCATTTACTTGTTATACACTTCCTTGAAATAGCAAGTATAGTCCATACTAGATACATGTTTGACCTATTCAAATGAGGACCATCGTTCACATTTAATAATACAAGAGCTCTTTAGTTAAATAAACTGATTCATTAAATAAAGCTTGTAGAAAGTTATTAATACCAATCCAAAATGGCTTAATTTTAACACAATCAAAGAAAATGTGGTTCCAATCTGCATTGTGTTCTTGCTCACATCTCCAACATATTCCTTTTATGGAAGAATTAATTTTACTGATTCTATCTAGGGTTAATAATGCTCTGTGCAAGCATTTCCAATTAAAAACTTTCCAGTATTGTGTAAAGGATGCATATTTTATTGATAATAAGATATTTGTTTTAATATCTTCAGTTAACTGTATTGAGTGTCCTTTTGTTATATATTTCCAATATGAGGTTTTGGGTATTGTTTTATAGTTTTTCAATATTTTGTAAAATTTTTAAATACTGTTTCCCATGTCAAAGTCATTATATATGATTTCGTATATGTATTTCATAAATTTAGGTATTTCTTTAAATGAAGAATTATTAATTATTCTACTTAAATCTTGTGAATATGACAGATTGCTCTGTAAAGTTAGCCAGTCCAGTTGTGGTATTTTGTATGTTGTTTTTATTACTTGCATATCTAAAACTTTTAGTTCTTTGCTACATTGGAGCCAGCAAACAAATCCTTTATGTTTCCAGGAATGAATAATTTCTCTATATATTTTATGTGGAAAGTTCTTTGTGACGATAAATGGTGGTAAAACATCAAACCAGATTTTTAAATCTATATTTGCATTAATAATTTTCTTAAATGAGTCAAAGTAATAATTTATCATACGAGTTTTAGTTGGTTTAGTTATGTTATATTGCATACTAATGCATAATATGTGCCATGACAAATTGTTTTTATCTGTTATTTGAAATTGTTTTTGCAAATCAAATTAATTTATTGATATTACAGTTAGTAATTTTTTCCAATTAGCAGAGTAATTTTGACTTATCCAATCTGAGATTGTTTTAGATATTGATGCTTTTATATATGTTTCTGTATCAGGAAAGTTTAATCCTCCCTGTTTCCATGGTCTGATATGATGTATTAAGGCTATTCTGTTTCTTTTGGGAAACCATAAAAATGTCATTAGGCATGGATTTATTTCTTTAAGTATATTCCTTTCTGGTAACAGTTGTATTGCCAAAGCTATATATAGGCTCTTGGGCAGTAAGCCATTTTTATTAACTGTAGTCTATCTTCAAATGTTAATATTATGTTACTCCATTTTTCCACAGAGATTTTAATTGTATTGATATTATTGAAGTTTTTTTAGACTATATCATTATTATACTTGCATAACTCAATTACTAGATATTTTAAGGCAGATTCTTGTTTCCCTATGATGAGATCCCCCTTAGTCTGAAGTTCTTTTCTTTTTTATTTAAAAATAAAAATTTTGATTTTGATTTATTGAAATGGAGTCCTGAAGTCATGTGAAATTTGTCAATTAATATATCTAATTCTTCTAATGTCTCTTTTGTATTAGATAATGTTAGTAATATGTTATCAGCAAATAACATTACTTTAGAATTGTATTGTTCATAAACATCTATTCCTTTTATTTTTATATTGTTATGAATTGAATCTACTAATATTTCAAAAGCCAGAGCAAATAAAATTGGTGACATGAGACATCTTTGTTTAGTGCTTTTGTTATATGTATAGATTCAGAGGTAAAAGGACCTAACTTGACATACGCTACACCCTCACTCCCCACTGGCCCTTGTTTTCAATTATTAAGGAATTCCCAATATTATTCTAGCATGTCCAAAGGTCAGTTGTCAATCTCCTCTGCGGTCCAGCTGGTGAATCTGGGAATCTTGAGGCAATGTTACAACTGCCTCATGTACACAGACAACCCTCTCCTCCTCACAACAAATTCCAACACGTGAGAGATGCAACCATATAGCCAAACTGGAGGCTAAGCTCTCTCAACTCAGTACTGGCAAAACCAGTCAGGAGGAGAAGGAATCCACAATCACTACAATTCCAGTCTCACATAGACCTACCACGTCAGCAAACCAAACACATAATCACACAAAAACATACTTGGAGGCTCTAAATAAAGATCTGCCTAAGCAGCAGAGACCTCCAAAGCAGACACCCAAGCAACCGCTACCCCAAAACAAAACACGTGCAACACATATCTCACAAAGCCAGTGTGCCGAACAGTCACAGCCCTTAAGACTAAACAACACACCTGATACACTTGTAATAGGTGACTCTATCGTCAGGCACACTGATGTCCCACTCACCAGGCTGAACAAGGAGAGGGTCACGGTGAGCAGCCTGTCGGACGCTAGGATCCACCTCATAACACAAGCACTCAGGTCACTCCAAGGCAAGTACAAATATGACTCAGTCATTGTCCATGCTGGTGTGAATGACCTAAGATGTACCTCCCTGGACTACATGAAAAGAGACATAAAGGAGCTCTCTGAGCATGTAGCCCAGGCCGGTATGACCCTGACCTTGAGTAGCATCTTACCCTCACCAAGAATGATGCCACAATATGAAGACAAGATGATCAATTTCAACAATTGGCTTAAGTACTGGTGTCATTCAAAGGGGATCCAATGCCTGTCAGCTTGGGATGATATGCTCGACAAGCCACGATGCTTCACTAGGGATGGCTTGCACCTGTCACCCCTGGGCTTTCGGATATTGGCAAAGGCTCTTGCTACCCCCATAGTGCCTTTTTTAGGCAAGGCTCAAAAGACAAACCCACCTCCATAGGTATCACAAGGGATAAGAAACTAAGAGTAATGCTACTCAACGCCAGAAGTCTAAACCTCAAGATGCACGCACTCAAAACTCTCCTTAGCATGGAGAAAATCGATATCTGTGCAGTAACAGAAACCTGGTTCAGGGCCCCTGAGAGAACCCCAGCACTACCAGGTTATACCTCATACCATGCTTTTCGGACCCAAAACTTGGACCGAACCACAAAAGGAGGGGGAGTATTGGTATTCATCAAAGATACCCACACCTCCAGGTTGGTGGCAAAGCACGAAGCATCAGAGACTATCCATGTGCAACTAACAGTGGGTAAAACTGCCTTCCAGTTAATAGCCTGCTACAGACCACCCTCCCAAACCCAGGAACCCCACTCGGCCTTCCTGAGAACACTGGAAAATATGAAGGTCTCTCCAAACACCATTATATTGGGTGACTTCAACTACCCAAACATAGACTGGGAGCATTACTCTAGCTCCAACACCCTAGCCCAAAGGTTCCTAGAATTTATAAACTCAAATGCTATGGAACAACTTGTTACCACTCCCACAAGAGGAGAAAACATACTGGACCTGATCATCACCAACATGGGGATTCTATGCTCCACACCAGAAGTGTATCCCTCACTGGTAAGATCAGACCATAAACTAATCTCACTGGATATTCACATCCCGACCCCACCCCCTGCCCAGAAAACCACAGTGAAAAACTTCTCTAAAGCAAATTTCACACTCCTCAAAACCGAGGTGGAATCCTTCAAAGCCCCTGGGCCTGTGGAAAATACAGCCCAGACCGCAGAATCCTTTATAAACGCATTCTATGAACACCTTCAGGAATGCATGGATCATGCGATCCCAAATAAAACCAAGACCCAATCCTCCAAAGGCAGACGTCCTGTCTGGTGGACCCCAGCCATAAACAAACTATACAATAGAAGGAGGAAGCTACTAAATGATAGAGCAAAATCCCAAAAAGGGAAGGCATCACTGATCAGTATTAACAAAAAACTACGGGCACTCATAAAATTGTCTAAGGCCAGCTTTGAGAGAAAAATTGCACAGGACACTAAGGATAATCACAAGGCTTTCTTTAGTTATGTTAGGAACCTGGGTGGTAATTCCCAGATATGCTCAGAATTAGTCCAAAATGACAAAAGATACACTGAACCCACAGACATTGCCAACATCCTAGCTGACAGGTTCAACGCAAACTTCTCCCCCCTTTCCCCACAAAAAGGGCAAATATCTATCCCAGCAGAGTGCTGCTCCCCTGACATCTCAGATGCTCAGGTAAGAGCCGCCCTCTCCAAAGCAAAAAACACAGCATCAATGGGACCAGACGGTGTCCCGGGCTGCATCCTACATGAACTCCAAGAGCTAAACCCAAACATAAAATTACTGTTCAATCTCAGCCTTACTACAGGATATGTGCCCAAAGAGTGGCGTACAGCAACAGTGGTCCCTCTCCATAAAGGTGGTGCCTCAACGGATCCTGGAAACTATCGCCCCATAAGCCTGACTAGCTTGGTCTGCAAAGCTATGGAAAGGATCATCATGGACCTCATAAATAAAGATATTGGGGACCTACAGACACTGGATCCTACCCAGTTCGGCTTTGTTAAGGGAAGATCCTGCCTCTTAAACCTGGTTGATTTCTTTGAAACAGTCACCAAGGTCATTGACGAGGGGAAGGTGGTCCACACAGCCTACCTGGACCTCGCAAAAGCCTTCAATACAATACCCCACTCGGGCATTATAGATAAGCTCACCAGCTTAAATATAAACCCCTATGTCACTAGATGGATTGCAAACTGGCTCAAGGACAGAACCCACATGGTTAGAATTGCTGGAGCCATGTCAGACTCCAAACCAGTTACAAGTGGTGTCCCACAAGGCTCAGTCCTGGGACCTCTCTTGTTCAGTATATATTTCTCGGAGGTACAGGCCAACATGGAAGGACTGTGGCTGACCAAGTTTGCAGATGACTGCAAACTGGGCGCCATAATCGACTCTCCAGCCGACACAAGCATCCTCCAAAAGGGCCTCATAGAAACAGACAACTGGTGCCAGAGCCATGGCCTCAAGATAAATGCCAAAAAGTGTATAGTCATCCCTTTGGCAAAACAAAGTGCTCACAAATTACCACATAGGTGGTAATCCATTAAGTACAGAAGAAGTAATTAGGGACCTGGGGACCCAAGTTGATAGCAATCTCTCATTTGACAACCATGTAGCCAAAGTGTTTAGAAAAACGTTTTATATAGTCCACCTAATCATGAAGGGATTCACATCTAGAGCAGGGGAGGTCATCTTGCCTCTTTACTCATCCCTCATCAGCCCCATAATTGAGTACAATGCCCCTTTTGGGATGTACCTTACCAGGCACCTGCAGCAACTTGAAAGACCCCAAAAGTACCTCACCAAGAGGATCAAAGGGCTCAAACAGATGCCATATGCTGCCCGGTTAAAGAAACTCCAGCTCTACTCAGTGGCATACTGCCTGTTCAGAGGCGATCTGTGCCTGAAGTATAAAGCCATGTCCAACCCGGAATTAATGGACATGCTGCACCTCAGAAAATCCAAATCCCATCAAGCTACGCGCTCAAGAGACTTGAACCTCAGCACTGAAATAAATAGGACATGCTGGAGGGACAGATTCATAACCCAGAGGCTCCCTTCACTCTGGAATAAAATCCCATCCAGGTTAGGCAGAGTCCCTCACTGACTCTCTTCAAGAGGAATCTTGATGAGTGGATGGGAGATCGTAGGTTTACCCCGGGTAAAACTTCTGTGTCACTGTTAGACAGAGGCACAGTATACTAACCTCGAAAAAGGGCATAGCAAAATAAATTTAAAATGGGTGGCGAAAGCCAAACACATTCTGGCTAGGCTTATAAATGCCCTAGGGCAGATAGCCTAGTATGAACTGAACCTATAATCCTATATATATATATAAATATATATATATATATATATATATATATATATATATATATATATATATATATATATATATATATAGATATATTCTTTAGGAGATGAACAAAGGATGCAGTAAATTCAAATAGCATTAGGATTTTAAATAAATAGTCCCAATTTAGGGAATCAAAGGCTTTCTCTATATCTAAGCCAGTTATGAGTGTTTCTTTATTTTCTTTAGTAACATAATCTATAAGATAAATTATCATTTTAATATTGTCATGTGTGTGTCTATGATATATAAATCAAGTTTGATCATTATTTATTGTTTTGGATAGTGGTATTTTCATTCTGTTAGTTAATATTGACATAAATATCTTATAGTCATTATTTAATAATGATAAAGGTCTATATGAGGTACAGAGGTTTTTGGATTTGTTTTCTTTTAGGATTGGTGTGATTAAGGAATATCTCCAAGAGGGTGATATTAAAGCTTGTGACTGAATTTCTAATAAAGTTTTATGGAAGAGGGATAGTATCTTTGATGGAAAAAGTTTATATATTTCCATAATTATGCCAGCTGTACCTTGAGCTTTATTATTTTTACCCTCTTTTATTGTATTTTTAATTTCTTTGTAGGATATGGGTGCTTGCAGATCGTTTTAATTTTTCTGGTATTTTTTATATTAGAACATCTTCATTTAGATTTAATTGATCTATATGTATATTTTCTTTTTGGAAATGTTCCATATAGTGATTTCTGTAGGCATCAAGAATGCCACCTATATCTGGGACATTTTTCCTTTTCTTTTCATGGAAGATAATTTTAATGTTATTAGCTTTTGAATGTATTTTGATTCTTGTGGATAAATTATGTAGCTATTTGGGGAAGTGACCAAGGTATTAATTTTTGTTTTTCTAAAGCTAAACTAGTTTTATGTGTTAGAATTTCATTGTATTTATTGTTTAATACTTCAACTTTCTTTTTCATCTCCAAATGATTTTGATTTTTTTCAGCTTTTACTGACGAAAGTTTGGATGGTAGATCTAATAATTCAGAATCCCATTCTCTGATTTTTTTTATACCAAGTTAGGGTTTTACCATATATATAAGCTTTTTAATGAGTCCCATACCATTATTTTATTTATCTCTGTGGTGTAATTAATATCTAAGAAGAACTGTAAACCAGGGTTTGAACTCTTTAATTTTAGTTGTATATGCTGGAATTCTGCAGTTAAAGATTAATGGTTTGTACCCATTTTGAAGTTTTAGTATCAATGCATTGTGGTTTGAAAAGGGCACGGAGTAATTGAGAAATTAATGATTTTGGAGTATAAGTCATGGGCAGGAAATATTTTATCTATTCTAGTTTGGGTACCAAATCTGTGATCTTGATGGGAAAACAGCAAAGATTTATCTTCTTTAAATTTGAAAGCATCTACAAGATGAAATGATTCTATCCACTTGTTTAAAGCTTTTGATACAGCAGATGTATGCATCAATGTTTTATTTGCAGTTTCAGAAATATCAAATATACATTTAAAATCTCCTAATATTAAGTTGCCTTTATAATTACTGGAAATGAAATACAAGTGTTTTTTAACAGTTATTGTTCTAATGCCTGGGGACCAGTATATATTGGCTAGGGTCCATATGATGTTACTATATTTAACTATTACTAGTTATAAGGCCTTTTTTATCTTCATACTTATAAATGACTTCTGGGTTAATCATATTTGTTTTCCATAAAACTGTTACCCCTTTTGTCTTTGTCTTATAAATGGATTGCGCCAATATCATATATTCCTTAAGATTCCATTTGTAATTCTCATTTGTTTTAAAATGAGTTTCTTGAAGGAAGAAAATTTGTGCTTAGTTCAATTTTAAATATTTCAGTAGATTTGATCTCTTGCTAGGATTGCTTAAGCCATTGGTATTTAAAGATAATAAAGTTAAATCCATCTTAGGTTATTTAGACTATGTATTTTTTGTTTTATTGTGACTATTAAACATTTTCCTCTGATAACTATAAAGTATATGTTTGAGCTTTTAAAGGAAATTATCAGTTTTATACTTTGAGTGTTTACCAATAAAGTAATGTTTTGGTCAGGCATACAAAAAATGTTTTTATAAAATAACAAATTTAAATTAATAAATGTTAACAAAACTAATATCCGCACTAGCCATGGAATGAAAATCATTCCTAATCTGATGGGTAAACCTAAGTCCATTAGATTATCACTCATGCTTTGACAAACCAGAATATCTGAGCTCCATAAATTGAATTATCATACGGAGAATATTTGCAATAGGAATAAGAAATATTTATATTATTTTGAACAGATATAGTGCTATTGTAGATTAGACAGCATTCTAATAAAATATAAATGTCTGCTTATTGTATAAGCAATTAATATTTACATGAAAGATAGATGACAAGCAATTCAATCATAGTAAAGTAGGATGTATCATATATAAACCCTCAGTACAAGATTATAGCACACAGTTATTTAACATATTCACCCTTATTGATGAAGTTTTTTTCAAAACTTATTACTTAATATAAATAGATTGTAATAATATTTATACCTAATGTTTATAATACAATGTATTTTACTGGATATATCAGAAGTTATATTTCATTGTTTGCCAGCATTTGAGTAATCACTTTGTTTGTTGCTAACTTATTTAAAGCATCAAGTTTGTTATATGTGAACGTTGAAAGTTAGTGCATTTTAATTATCAGTGCATCCCTCTTCCCTCCATTTCCTACACATAAGGATTTTTATATCTGTCATTTCTTATTATAAAATTAGTGAAATTATAGGTTAAAAACAACAAATTCACTTATTGTGATTAATGATTACAAGTTCCCTTTCCATATTCATAAATTGCCATTTTATGGCATATACTGAACATTTTTTAGACTTAAATGGCACCATTCTATTTTGTATAATCAGCAAAGGTTAAACTGAGTGACTATTGCCAATCTAATACTATTTGTTAAGAATGTGATTATTACATTCTGTGACATTTCTAGTTCAGGATTCTATTTTTTCCCTTGAACAACTTTGTCAGTTTGATGTCATGTATAAAACATTAGTTACCTTGGTAACAGCTTAAGTATTATGTATGGTCAAGATAGGTTACAAAACCACAATTCAAGTTAAAGCAATTATATGACTTGTTATGCACATTTACTTATATGAGAAAATCATCATGCTTCCCCTTGATGTTAAATATAGTTAGTGTATGTTATTTATGACAAGTTAACACAGTAGTGTTATGATACACAAGCCCGTGTTATTAAACTGAGTGTTTATTGTCAATTTAATACTATTTGTTCAGAATATGATTGTTAGATTCTATGCCATTTCAAGTATAGGCTTCTATTATTTCTCTTGAACAACTTTGTCAGTTTGATGTGATGTATAAACATTAGTTACCTTGATAACCACTTAAGTATAATATATGGTCAATATGGGTTACAAAAACTACAATTCAAGTTAAAGGAATTACATGACTTGTTATGCATATTTACTTGTAAAAGAAAATCATCATGCTTTCCCTTTATGTTCAATGTAGTGTATGTCATTTATGACAAGTTAAGACATAGTGTTATTATACAGAGGCCCATGTTATTAAATCCTGTCTATAATATCTAAATTCAACAGACTGCTTCATCTTAAATGACAATTATATATTTTATGTCTAGATTTACTAAAATCGTACATTACACAACTATTGCGTGTGTGATTTTTTATTTTTATTTTTTGGCTGCTGCTTAGTTATTTGCGAGACCACAAGCCGTAATGCTTATTTTTATTATTAGCTCCTTCCAAGCATGTTTATACAGTCCATAGACTTTAAATGATGAGACCCTTTTAGTTTCTTATTTGTTATAAGTATATTTCCATCCTTACATACACACACACATATCAGTACTTCAAGCACAGGCAACAATGCCCATCCAGTTTTGTCAGAATACCATTCACTTGTTCATGTGGTGTGTTTCCAGGCTGCTCTTAAAATATCAAAACCAATATTTGCCCTGTTTCATTTTACCAGCCTGCTCCATGAAGTCGCCACTCTGCCAGTGAACACTCAACACACCTTCCATTCCCACAGATATTTCCATGAAGGAAATCTGATGGCTCTCTAGCACTTCTTGGCAACCCCAAACACCCCTAGAATCAGCTATACCCATATCCCCAACACATCCGAGCAAGCTCATCTCCCAAACCACTGCAAAGGGTTCTGCACAAGACCAAATGCTCTTAGTCTTATACAATAACTCAGACTTCCACTCTTATGTAAGTCCTTAATGTGTTTGGACCAAAATACATTTTAAATATAAAATTGTGCTTATTATTCATTTATTTATTTTTTATCAAGAATCAACTTAATGAGCTAAACAAAGTGTTGGGAGACCATCAATATGTGTACATGTGGTTTAAAACAGCCCTTTTCTGATATATATATATATATATATATATATATATATATATATATATATATTTATATATTTTTTTTTAAACCAAAAACATTGCCGAGAATCATCTCGGAAGCTCCTCATAGCCGTTAAGCATTATTATCACTCTGTCTGTTAACATAGCAACCTGGGAGCATCTGTTTCTGTTAGTGTGTCTGTGTATTGTTTACCAGGCTCATGATGCACCTGAAGCAAAGCTTCACTTCACTGCAACTTTAAGCCTAAATTCCCTCCCTTTCAGCGAGGCACTAGACATGAAAAGAACAGAGAGGAAACAGATAAAAAAAAAAAAACCTCCCAACAAGCCACCACTACAAGAGATAACACATTCTTCAAGCCTTCCCACCTCTCACTCAGAAGATGTATAAACAAACTATTCTCTGCCAAAATATCCCAAATCACAGTTTTATCTACCCCCTTCCTCTGGATCCAGGCTCAAACACCAAATGTCTTTTCCTAATACACAAGCATCAGTAAACCTCGATCACAAAGCCACAACCCACAGCTTCCTGGAGATGAAAATGGCAAAATACAACAGCTGCATCCACACACACCATGTCAGGCTTAATCAAACAGCACTCAAAGCTATGATACCTACCATAATTGATATTAACTATGTTTAGACAGAATAATAATGACATTTGTACTAGCTGCCAGACATGGCTGCATCCACGCACACCATATCAGGATTGATCAAACAGCACTCAAAGCTATGATAACTGCCATAATTGATATTAACTATGTTTAGACAGAATAATAATGACATTTCTACTAGCTGCCAGACACAGCTCCATCCACACACAAACCATATCAGGATTGATCAAACAGCACTCATAGCTATGATAACTGCCATAATTGATATTAACTATATTTAGACAGAATAATGATGACATTTATACTAAGAGCTTGCTACTATTATTAAACTAGGATATATATGACATGTCTAAATCATACTTTAACTGAAGAAGGCATTAGTGTCCGTGAACGTATTTTTTTTTTTCAAAACACTCTACTGTTACTGCTATTATATGATGTTAATTTGTTACATTTGAGAATGGTACCTTGTTGAATTAGTTAATTAATTACTTAAATTATTATAAGTAAAATCAATGAACAATGAACAAGATAAGTATTCATTGAGTTCAAGTAGGGGAATAGAAACTACTATGTTTATATTATATGTTGCTTTGTTTGGCTTATATATAATGTAAATAGTAATCCATCTTGACCTATCTTTGGTTGTGAGGAATTACTAGACTCTTTGAACATTCTGAATAAATCATTACTGTTTCACAGTTGTTTAAGAAACCATCCTTTTAAAAAAAAAATAAAGCAGATGACAAGTGATGTACCATATCAGTTGATACTTTGAGAGATGTAGTTGTAAGAGTTATTTTTTGGGACAGCTATCTTGGAATCAGTTTTTTGTTTCTTCTTTCTAGCATCAGTCCAAGGATTTGTTTCTTTTATTCTTTTAAGAGTAGGGGCCATCCATTCCATTTCTTCTGGGATAGACACTATGTAGTTGTTTTTGATGAATATAGTAGCTTCTTCTAAGTCATTAAAGGTTCTTATCTCATTGGCAAAAAGTATTTTTATCTTGGCTGGAAAGGCCAGCTGTACGTTAATGTTGTTTTGTTTCAACAGTTTTATTATTGGCCAGACTTTTTTCCTTTGTCCTAGTATTCTGGAAGAATAATCATTGTCAAACCTTATCAGGCTTTGATTGTATTTTAAGGGTGATTTTCTCCAAGCAGATTTTAATATTAGTTCCTTGTCCAGAAAAGAAAGACATTTTATAACTATGGATCTAGGTGGAGTATTTGTTGAGTTAGAAGCAGGTTTCCTCAGTGCTCTATGCACCCTTTCATTTCCAAATGAAAGTCCCTCTTTCAAGTCTCAAAATTCAGGAATCCAGGTTAAGAATGAGATAATGTCTTCCCCTTCAGTGTTTTCAGGCAGACCAAAGATCCTTATGTTATTTCTCCTTTCCCTGTTTTCTAAGTCATCTATTTTGTTAAACAGCCATGTATTCTTTTTAAGCAGAAATTCTTTTTGGAATTCTTCCTCTTTGAGTCTCCCTTCAATGTCATTTAGAGAAGTCTATATATTTGTTAGTTTTGTATGGTGTTGCTGGAATAGTTCCTTAAGAGTATCAGTCTGTTTTTGAGAATTTAATTTGAGGTTTTCTAAGTCATTTGTAAAGCCATCCATCTTCAAAGATAGTTCCTGCAAGGTAGATGTCATTAATTGCAGTTCTTTTTTCAAAGCAGCATCTGGATGAGAATTCCTTGAGTTGTTCATATTCAGTGACTCAATATATCTCCAAGTTACATGACAGGAAAATTTTTGTATATCTCCACCAGAATTGATATTTATGTAGTTTAGTAGTTTAGCTATAGATTGCTGATGCTGTAAACTTGAAAATAAGAAAATGTTCCTAAATTATTATACTAGTTTATGGAGCTCTCAAAATTCACTGCTTTCAGTTGGCCACCTAGGCTCCACCCCCCCATGTCCTTATAGACTGATTCCACAATAATTTTTCCATGGCTTTGCATATGAGGCTGGTCAGACTTAATAAGTTTGTAAATTTTTGGGTTTGTTGAAGGTCCTCCCTTAGACAAGGGAATGAGTGTCGTCTACCACCTCTCTGATTAATTGATCCACCACATCACTACATCCCGTTGCTTCTGTTCTCCAGATCATCTCAGTTCAACAGTCCAAAAGAACTTATGTTGGCAATCATCCTTACTCAGTCTCTGTAACCTGCACCTGTTCATGTTGAAAATCATCATTAATTTCCATCTTATTTTCTACTCCACTTACAGCACTCTGATTTCATACCTTCTCCTTGCTTCTCTTCCTCATTACTGCAGTAGCCTTCTGGCGCCACCTAGCAGTGAGAAACGAGTAGGGTAAGTTCTCCATTGCCAGGGCCAAATTTCCCACCACTGCCAGCATGAATACCACCTAATGTATCCTCTGAAAAGAGACCATGGGCCTATGGGGAGTAATCTGGTCAACAAACAGTAAATGCATAAATACAATTATTCTATTATTTACTGTAGCTAAAACCTTTGTACCTTCTCTACTAGTATAATCTTCTTGTATGATCTTCCTGTCTCACACAGTGCTTTTGTTATGCTCCCATCATTGTTATGTATACTAACTGTGTGATAATGCACATTAGGCAGAAACTGCATATTGGCTGATGGAGGTCACTGGAAAGGGATCTCCCTTCCACCCAAGATTCAGTTACCTCAGAACTGATTATATTATGTAGGCCATGTGAGAGGGTCTTTTGAAACCTGTATTTTTGTACTGAACTTCAATACAATGTTGAATGCTTTGCTTCATTCAAACTTGTATTCATTATGCTTCCTGCCTTAGAAGCATAAGATGCATTACTATATTCCACATGGGATGGACCACAGTATCTAGGTAGTTTTGACTGAAGCCTTCCCACTCCAATATTTGTGCATCACATTGGCAGTTACTACCCCCTCACACCCTTATCCTGATCTGACTTTTCCATTTCAGTTATCACTGATGCAAAATGTGTCCTCTGATTGTTGAAGTTCAGGTGGAACATCTTAGATTTTTGGCATTAAAGTTTTACTCACATTTTTAGATCTTACTATTTTCTTAAATAAGGTCTCTTCTTACACTGACTCCCCAATCATATCTCATTGACCATTGCTTGATGCTTTCTGTGAATAGTTTGGCACTGTCTCCCCATGTTATGTGAAATGTCTCTATGAGCACATTGAAGAGCATGAAACTCAGAACTGAACCTTGTTGTGTCCTACTAATCACTGCCTCTTCCTTGTATAGTATACTCCTGACTCCCACATTTTGCGTTTGTTTTTGAGAACAATATTTTTACCTAGTTAAGAAAATCTTTGTCCCCTCCTGATTTCTTATTGGTAGAATGGAGCTAAGCACCTTGCTAAAGACAAGGTATATGAGCTCTGCTGGCACTTGCTCATCTATCTCTGTAGGTATCTAGTTATAGGAATGGATTAGGTTTGTCTGGAAGAACATTTAACATTAAACCTATACTGGTTGCTGTCTTGTACATGGTTGTCTTCAAAGAATGTCACCACCTTCTCCCTGAAAAATTGTTTCCATTGCCTTTATTACTATCAGGGTAAGGCTCACTGGTCTAATTTCATTGGAAGATCTACTTCCCATCTTATCTGTGGGTACCACAATGTTTCCTATACCAATAGTTGGCACTTTTTCACTTGCTATTCACCCCTCGTGGTTGTCTATCACTATGGGTGCTGGCACCTGTCCAGGTTATTGGGGATTTTCATTCTTAACTTATCACTAATCTGTTGCTGGTAACCTGTTTTTCCTTAGTTTGTTCATTTCATTGCTGATTCTGCCTTCTTGTATTTCTCTATCCAGTTTTCCCCTTTGACCCATTTCCCATTTACCCTTAATAGGCATCTTACCAATTTTTTTCTTTATTAAAGACTGAGGCCAGACATTTATTTTTAAAATGAGGTAATACAACATTGAAATAGCACGACTTAGACATTTTTAATACCCTTACATAAACTTATCCTCATGAAAAAGTTTAAAGTAGGTCTGCCAAAAGTCCAGAATTGTGATCCTTTTGATTGTTACCATTAATTGCTGGCATTCCTTCCCTGAACATGGAGATTAAGCAAATTGTCAGGGAGTACAAATTATCTTCAGAAGATAACATCTTATTGCAGTTTAGCTGGTTATGCATATTTATTTTGCTAAACAATTCCCATTGTGAAAGTACTGACTAACTATTCTTTCATATTAACTTCCTTAGGTGGCGAGCTGGACGGCTGAAGAAACCATCAATCCAAGAATAAGAAAGTGACTTCATGAACTTGTTTATCAAATTAATAACAGTTTTTCATTAATTGTGTATGGTAGGCATTTCAGAATTTGAACAAGTCGGCAGTAGAATGGTTTCAAGAGACACGGGTTGTAAATAATACAAAGCATTTTATATCACTTTACTAGTGATTTAGTCAGCTTCATGGAAGAATAACAATGGTGAGAAATGCCAACATCGAATTTACTTTAGAAAATACATGGCACATGCGGGGTTTATGATGAGCTCATGCAAGAGTCTCAGTGGAAAGATTAAGTAGTCATCAGTAAATTCTTTGTACCATAATAACTGAACAGGGGTATCACCACTTTGTATATGAGGTCACTCCATGGAGTACTATGTCAGCCTTTGGACGGGACATTACAGAAAGTGTCAGCAAGGAGTAGTCAATGTTCTCTACTTGGCATCTAGATCTTCAGCCAGAGATATGAGTATGCAAATGGGGATATGTTGTGGCTAAAAACTGCCACCTCATTTGGCTAACAAATGAATACATAAATGAATACTTCCTGAAATATTTTGCCAAGCTATAGCCTATATGTCTTCTGAACTTACTAAGAAGAGACAAGCATGTTGGATCGACTAGAACTCTCTTAAAGTTCTGCAGATGAGAGCATACCCTTCTTGATTTAGAATGACACCGTTGACCTTTATTTCCTTGTTCATTAACACTATTGGGTATTTCTACAGAAATGTCAACTCTACCAGAATCAGCTTACACTGAGGCCCACTTTAAAATTATTATATAAATGATGATGTTTTCTAATTAATAGCCACATTTATGGGCACCTTAATAGTGACTTAAAGAATCAGATTACAGGTACTGGGGAGGTATCAATCTGAAGAGGTCCCTTAGTATGAATACTGGAGGATCTCCTTCATTCACCATGACTGTCATATACTGGATCATGGCTGCTGTGTACATAATGGGATAATGTAGTCTATGGTCTGTCAATGCTGCTACTATATACTTTTCTTGGTTATCCACTTTCGCCCCTCTGTCTTTTTCAAGTAAGTGATTTAATTGAGCTCTGAACTTTCCTTAAGAATGGGATACTAAGTGTTGGGACATACTTTACCCAGTAAAAAAACTTTGGAAAAATGTGAGTTTGACAATGTCAATTTTGCCCGTAAAATAACTTTAGTTGCGTCCAGTATGAGTATTCTCCTCCCAAAGGGGATTAATGTTACACTCCTCCAGGTTTTAGACTGGCCAGTAACTGAACTCCTAATATACAAATACTCTAAAAATGTTAATCATTTAGGTGCTTAAAATCAAAAACCTTACAAAACATTTATGAAACATATTGCATCAAAACAGCTGTAAAATATATAAAACAATAAATTAGACCATTATAGTGAAAACACTGACTATTTATAAAAGCAATGATTATAGTGACTATAAAAGTCAGTGCAAAAGTCTCTCCTCAGTTTTAAAGATGATCTCTTAAATAAACAGTCTTAACATGATTTAGGGATGATAGGAATAACACAAACTTCAGGTTATGTTTAACAAAAACATGTCTGCTAATAGTTCATTTTAATTCTTTAATAATTTATTTATTTACATTTGTTTACTGGGATAGACTAAGTAGGTCAGCAAAACTAAACTACTTCAGTGGCGGCCCAGTGAGAAAAGCTCCATATATAAATATGAAAAGGACAAAGTACACAAAGAGAGAAAAAGTAACAATCTTCTTCTTTTGGCTTTTCCCGAATAGGGGTCACCACAGTGGATCACCTGTTTACTCATGATTTACAGTGGAGTTTTATGGTGTTGAGTTGCCAGCCTGGTGCCCAACCTTCCACAAGAGACACACACATGCACACACTCATGCCTAGGGTCAATCTAGAGTATCCAATCCACCTACAGCATGTCTTTGGGATGTAGGAGGAAAACCATGCGACCACAAAGAGGACATGCAGACTCCGCACTGAAGGCACCACAGCCAAGGATTAAACGGGAGAATCTCTTGCTGTGAGGCAGCAATGTTAACCACCACAGCCACACAAAGAGAAAAAGTAACAATAATATTCTTAAAAAGGTAACATATTACAGATTAAGCTTATTAACAAATAGTAATGGTAGTAAGGATAGGAGTAAATTCTACAGATTTACAATTACATTGATAAATGTTCACCATTACATAAAAAAACATATTTACTGTAGATAAATTCTAAATGTCAGCCATATTCATATGTAAAAAGCAAAACACCAGGACATGGAGATGGCTGTAAAATCCAGTATAAAAAACTTTATTCAACACAAGTGCTTTTGTGGGTCACTCCACTTCTTTAGATGTCTAATACATTTTATATAATCATATGTAGTATGGCAGCATCAGAGCTCAGAAGGGATAGCTGTTGTAATGCAGTACAGAGCATAAATAGCAGTAGCAGTAGAGAGAAGTTCTCAGGTAATAGACAGAGTATGTTCAGTAGGTAAGGAGAGAAGAGTCTGGGTTTAGAGAAATTAGAGCAAATGGATTAGGGAAAGAGAGGCCATAAACAAGAGTGCAAAAGACTAGGGAAGGAACAGAGAGCAGGATGGTAGAACTGGAGAGGAGAGAAAGGAGGAATATAATACATTTGGCAGGAAGCATTTTGACAGAGTAGAAACAGGGAAGGGGATGAGGTATTCTTCTAGGTTCTTCAATGTGGAATACTCTAAACATCCTGTAGTGGAGGGTCATGGGATACATGCAAATGCCCCCTTAAGGATATACCAGTGCTTTTAACTACATGACTTCAGAATAGCCGTGACATTTTTATTGTTTACTTTTATAAATCTTTATGAGTTTTCACCTTTTTTTCTGACCTCATTAGTACAACTTACATAGACTGTTTGGCTACAGTTTAAAAACAGAGAGTTTAAAACCAAGCCTGATGTACATAAACATTAAGGTGCCTGCAAAATATCTCCAATGCAAATCCAAACTGAGGGATTGAAAGTTCACACAGACAAGCCTTTCAGTAAAAACTGCAAGAAAGACCCAATCAAGTTAGGATATTCACTGTGTAATACATTAAACTTCCTGTAGTAGAGGTCCATGAGATATACGTAAATGACTCCTTAAGGACATATCTATGTTTAGCTATGTGGCATCCGTATGCTCATGACATTTTACTGTGTATGTCTAACGGGTGCATTCAGCCCAATAAGGCCAAACCCCACCAACTGTATACATGCCATGTTTTGGGCTTTTTTGACCTTGTCAGTACAGCATAAGTAAAATGTTTGGCTATAATTTAGAATCACAGAGCTTGAAACCAAGTCTGATGTCTATAAACATTAAGGTGCCTGCATGTTTCCCAAATAACATCCAAACCAAATGGTGAAAAGGTCACACATAGGAGACAAATAGGGGAAAATGAGAAGGTTGAACAGATGTAGGTACCAATATTGCATCAGTTTTAGCTGGGTTAGGTTTTGGTTAGCTGTGATTTTGCCATATTAGAATATAATCCAGGTGGTCCACTAAAAATCAAAAGTCTATCACAGAGATGTGAGGAAAAGGAAAGATAAATTTGAATTTCCCCAGCATAGCTGTGATATTACCCATCCCCTACTAGTAATAATATCTTAGCAAAATCAAACATACAGTAGACAAAAAGGGAGACAAAATCAAATGTTCATAATCCCAGAGGTCAACATGTGGGTATAGGAAAACTTTATACTCAAAACAATCAAATGAGATTGTCCAAGAAGGTAAAAGCCATATTGTATTAGAAAGGTGTTAGCAAAGCCACAGTGGTTCTGAAGTCAGTTGAGTGGCATCACATCAAATGCTTCTGAAAGATCAAAGAGTACTGAGGTAGAATATAAATGGTGATCTGTAACCACTGACAGGTTATTCATGATCATTATGAGGGCCATCTCATGACTCTATCGAAAGCAAAAGCTGGACTATAATACAGATCATGGAAGCCATTAGATGCTAAATAGAATGCATCTTTCCTTAAACCTCCTTTTTATTAAATATTTTATTACTTTTCAAATAACAAATGCCATAAACACTTCAACAAGTAGCAAACAAAACACATATAACATCAAGGATCTGAAAAACTTCATAACAAAACTATTTGCATTATTTACATGACTTACAGCTCAGTTGTTAACACATAATTGCACATCATTGTTATCTTTGCCATCTATATTCAGAGTGTATCATTGTTTCTGCAGCTGACATCCATAATAAGAGAAAGTTGTTTTTCCCATTCTACGGGTATCCTACAAAGAGATCTCATGTCCATAAATGACAGGAAGAGACAACCCATTTGTATCAAAATAAAGTTGAGCAAGTTAAAAGACATATGATGTCCTGAAGTTTTCCAGCTTTTTACCACAGATTTATTTTATGGCTGCTCAAACTCTGGCCCACACTTTACATCTTTTTATTTGTTGCCCACTCCTAAGCACTATCCTCAGTGACAAAAACTTCCAGCCCAGTTCTTGCTGTCTGGAAAAAATAAAATCTATGTTCATCTTTAATAAGGCTGTCCCACCTCCCTTTTGCCACTGGATAATCTCAAAACGTGCTGCAGTCATGAGTATGTTCTCCTTTGAATGAGATGCCTAGTAAGTATGAACCTGTTGTTGGTTCGGCAACTATTCTCTATTGCAATATTACCAGCTTACTATTTCTTTTTAATGTAACATAGGCAATTTATTCTTCAAGGGCAGCAGGCACTGAATTTGTAGATGAAACAATGAAATATGAAGTTGTTTGGTAACAGCACCTTTCATTAGTTACAGATCTCTCTAGTGCGAGTTTTACTTCTGCAGAGATCGTGCTTATTGACTGATATTGGTGCCTTGTAACGACAGAAGGCTGAGTGTTCTTTTATGGATGAAATGTTCTGAATTGGGTAGTTTTGTCATTACTGGTTCATACACTTTGCTTCATTGCTTACTGGGAAAATGTTCAAAAATACACATTTAAAACATACTCTAATAAATTGTGTTGTATTTTACAATGTATATAATTTTTATACAATCGGGAAGGTAAAACAAGAACATGTGCAGGTATGCATGGCTCCGTAGAATGTATGCAATGGGCCTATATTTTGAAAACAGCCCAAAGGTAAACGTTATCCGTTACTGGCCAGATGCATTTTCTTTGAATGTGGGTTTCAATGACATTTCAATGAATGTGAGTTTGAAGGGCAGAGAAGTTTACTGTTAATGTTAAGTCTGTTTTCATTGTAAGATTGTATTGTTTTGTTTAGCAAATGTATATCAGTATTTGTTCTATAAAATTTGAAATAAAAGTTTTAAATTAAATCCAAATATTTATACTTATTACAGAGATAAAGCAGTAAATTCTATGCACAGTGACAGTTTTGAACAGTGTTTATGGAAACTAGGGAGACATAGCCAAGTAATGGGACACTGGAAAAGCTGGGGGAGGGTACTGTGTATGGGAGGCCCAATCCATTAACCTGCCTAGATCCCCATTTGACCATGATTCAGATCTGACTGGAACTATCAATTTTCACACTGTATATAGTATATATGGTAGCACCATCACATTGATAGCCTTTATTCCCCCATAGATGGTCTGAAAGGTTGCAAACTTTTCTCCCAGTACTTCATGAACCTATCTAGCAGAAGGAACAGATGTTTATCACATGTTTCCATTCAGGTTTTCTCCACCAAAAGTTCTGGGTATTTTGGAAATATTTTTCTTTTTTTTCCCAGGGGAATCCATTTCCTGTTTCTTCCCCAACCTTCAGAATGACTGATTTATGACCATTACATCAAAACCCAGAGTGCATCAACATTTTTGGAATATGGCTAATGTCTCCCCAGTACATTCATCCTCAAAGAAATAAAAGGCATATTGAGCACCTGTAGATACTACTTTTTCTCCTAAAAACCCTCATGTTACAGGCCAGCTCTTCCATTGTAAGAAAAAGTATGGGGTTCATCAGCAAACCAGTGTAGTCTACTATGCTATGTTTCCCTTTCCTAATAAGCCTTCATTTATCTAAACTTTAAAAGTGGGCTTTGTGTAAAGCCATTCTAGCCACATAAGATAAACGTCGCCAAAACTCCTTTTGTTTAGTTCTCTAAACAAAATGTTCCAGTTAAAAGAATCAAATGCTTTTTTGATATTAAAAAAAAATCCCCATACTTGTGTAAAAAAGTTGCCAGGTTCCATGACTGAGTAGCTATCCCTCTGCTTTGATCAAACCCATTGTATCTACCTTTGATAAAATTAGGGAGGATCCTCTCCAACCTTTTAGTTAGCACTTTTAGGAAAATTTTACCATCAACACTGATAAATTAAATTGGTCTAAAATTACTGATTTATGGACACATTTCTATAGTTTTTGGTAGTACCACTATTACCACTTCATTAACTGTTATTCTTAAATCATCATACTTGATAATATTATAGTGAATGCCTGTCAAAAGAAGTAATACTTGTTTTTCTGTCCACTTTTACATTTTTTGTGGAAAGCCATCAACCCTGTTGTCTTATATAGTTTCAAAATCAGTATTGTCTTTCTGGTCTCATGCTGTAATATTTATATGTAGAAATGTAATCTCTCTCTTCTTTTGTATACCTTTTGGCACAGGCTGTCACATAACCCCCCCCTCCCAGTTACCTCTACCTGAGTATAGTTCAACATAATATTTATGGAAGGCCTGCCTAATGTCATAGTTTCCATTTATTAGTGTAATCTTTTCATCCTGATCCTGATTCAAAGCTTTTATGTCTTAAATGCTGATGCAATCTGTTTCAGCCTCCTTCTCATTTGGGTCACCAGTAATCTCCCTTTTCAATAATTCTGCTTCTACTTTTGATGTCTGTACAAATCTAGTTTTTGTTTAATTATCACTTCTCTATCTAATAATAGGTCTCTCTCATTCCACCAGCCAAATTGCATTTTGAACCTCCTTTAGTTGGTGCTGTTTCCCCTGTATTATGTTTGCTAACTTTCTTTTCCACCTGCCACCGACCCATTAATTTTCCTCTTATTTCAGCTTTGCAACCTTCCTACCAAATATGATTCTCTCTTCTAGCTATACTAATATTTCAGCTTTTAACATCCTTAATCAACTCTATTGGCATATATTTCCCCTCCTCATGTGCCCATTTATAATGAGCTTACCTCCTATGTCATACTTTCAAACTGACTGATGGGAGCTGGAAATGTCTTATCACCAAAGCATGGCCAAAGATACACCTTTAGCCTATGTCTACCTTCTTAATTACTATTTGCACTTCCTGCAGGACTAATAGGAGGTACAATCTGCTACCTTGTTTAGACAGGTCTCTGGAGAATGTATTTTCTAACCATGCATAGACCTCCAGCTATCACAACATCCACTTATTGCAAACAAAGCATCAAGTACCTGTTGTTCTATACTATGTGGTTCCCCTCATACAGTCTATCCAATGAGGCTTGCAAGACTAAATTAAAATCTCCCAACAATATAGTGAACTGGACATCACTAATCAATTGTTCTCATGTCTCTATCATAGTTTAAAAAAGCTGAATTATCTCTGCTGCACAAATATTCCTTATAGCCCATCTTTGATTTTTTATTGCATCCATTCATAAAGCCTGCTTATCGTAACCACTCCATCTGCATGATAAGTGACCTGTGGAATACTAGCATCACACTTTTTGTCCTACTCCTCCTTTATGGTGTGGAAGCACTTTATTATACTGTTTTGAATTAAGAGGATTTAGATCTGCAATTTTAAATTATTTTTTTTGCAGTTCTATCACTATGATACCCTTTGTCTGTATCTTTTGTAATATTTCCTGATTTCTATGGGGTGTGTACCACCTCTTACATTCCAGATGAGTACCTTAAAGTGGGACACTAACCTTATATGTCTTGATATATTAATTTTGGTCTTACAAAGATCATACTGAACTACCCCCCCCCCCATTCCCACTATCCAGAGACATCATCTAAGCTAGAAATCTTCTT
Organism: Protopterus annectens; assembly: GCF_019279795.1. NCBI lineage: Eukaryota > Metazoa > Chordata > Ceratodontiformes > Protopteridae > Protopterus > Protopterus annectens. The sequence continues at coordinate 609,189,185 of NC_056729.1, read as the reverse complement.
TGCATTGATACTTAGATGAATGAATCTGGAAGCTAGTTTGAGTGAAACATGACCACCTTATTGTCTTTCCTCCCAAACCACCACAGTGAGTGTCTATGATTAAAACCCATATAAACAATCTAAGTTACCTGCTTCACCATCAAGGTCGCATTATTAACAAATCAATTATAATAGCATTTCAACCATCCTAAACAAATAACATAAAAATTAAGATAATATTTGTATTGCTTGATTACAGCTAACATAGCATAGCTATTCTTCAGTATCTTATATATCTGCTTGCATTTTACCTTTCCCGGTGTTGCTGTATTTCTTAATAGCTCTATTGTAAAAGACACTTTTCTATTATTGAAATACTCTGCAGCGGAGAAAACAAAACACTGCATCCAGACTTAGTTAACATATATAAGTGCCACGTGGGTATAACCCATGTGGTCCATACCTCTCAACCTGGAAACATCAGAAATCTGGACAAAGTCCCGTAAAAAGTAGGTACAACTGGCAAAAAACGGGCATGCTGATTAACATAAAATTTGCATATATAATCATGTAACCCCACCCATTCCAGTGGAACTGTGGTATAGCAACATGAAGAGTGAAATCACAAATGACAATAAATAATTGCAGCCATTTGAATTTCAGACTTCATATCCCTTAGTAAATACATAATAATGAAATACTGTTATTCTGGCAACTATCCGCACTGTGTGATAACAGCATGTACTGCACACAAACATGTAGCGCATATAGCATATTCTGAGCACTAACATTTATAGCAAATACAGATTAGTCAGTTTTTCCTTGGTACAAAACACTTGGTCTTATGCAAGTATACCTATAGCCTGTAAATAATGCATGCTGGATGGATACATAGCTTTGCTTGCTGGAAATGTTGCAGCTTTTTCAGAATTTGTTAGTGAACCCCCCCCCAACACACACTTACTCACATGGCATGCACATTATACCTCTGGCTGCTAGATTTCATTCAGTGCTGTTTCTGGGACATTTGTATGGGCAAGGCTTCTGAAGGGACTGGTTTAGGACTGCAGCACGTACATTGCTGAGTACTAGGATTCCCCAGCTGAAGTTGCATGCTTCCTTGAGGTATATGAAGGCAGATTTTAAAAATACAGTGGACCCCATTCCTCAATGTCAGCATATGTAAATAATATTACCATACTACTTGGTTTTAAGAAAACATTTTAGTTTATACTAATAATCTGTTCCTACTCTGTTTTAGTCTTATATTTTAATAAAATAAATGTATGGGATATTTTATTTAAGAATTACAGTTATATATTTGAGACAAATATGTACTCACTTTAAAAAGTTTCATTTTATGCATGCACATAAACTCATTCCCCTGGATTCAGCAAACTCTGCACAGTGTGCAGGAATAGTGCAAGAGCTGCTGCACGCAATATCATGCACAAGCGCTCCTACACTTTTCCTGCATGGACCCCACTGCTATATGCTAATTACCCCATTTGCTGGTGAAAACCATACAAATTAGTTGAATTAGCGATCCAGGAAGCAGGCAGGCATCTGTGCAGGAATAGTGCAACCTGCAGAAATGTATTCGGTTACTAACTGAATACATTTCTGCAAATTACAAAATGGAGGCATGACGGCTCCAAAGAAAGCATGTATTCAATGTAGTAGACATGCCAATGGCCAAATATATGGCCATTGGCATGGAAATATTTGCATAATTATAAAAAATAACTTATTTTTTTGGCCGATTTCGGCCGTTTAAGCATAGGGCAGCTGTGCGCAAACGGGATTGGGCCAAAAATAAGAAAAAAGTAGGAAATAAGCTTTTAAACCAAAATCAGAATTTTGCCATGATAGTCACAGGCTTGCATAAGACAACAATACCAGGGAATAGTGGTTGCTAAAGGGGAAGGCTCAGTGTGAGTGTGGTAACTATGAATTAGCATTTTGGTTTAGAGAGGATTGATACTGAATCACAGATTTCCTCTCAGTGTTAGCTTGCATCCAACTGTGTAGGTGCAGCAGCACCATGTTATAAGTATAACAGGTAGATGGCCTCATAAGGGGGAATGTCATGCATACTGTAGGCTTATTGGAGCTCTGTGGCCCGTGTTTGCCCTTAGCTAAGCACAGCTAAGGAAGGGGTGTGTGTCTGAGGCTGTCTAGCAGTGTTTACATTGCCTAAACTGGTGTGCATGCTGTACACTGGGTTTTAAACAAACAAAAAAAAAAAAGCACAGGAAATAGCAGCTCTGTTCACATCTGAGAACTGGGTATGTGCAGAGTGCCTCAGGGTTTAAATGGGAAGGTAATGGGAAGGGAAAAGAGCAGTAGGACGGCAATCAAGGACAACTAGCATAGCTGGCAGGTGAAATGTATCATAATCAGCCGATTACACAGACAGCAGCCCAGCCCAGCACACTACTATAAACTATGCAAACACCTTTCCCTCTGTTTTTTCCCCACAAACCCTACACCACTGGTATACACAGACAGGGAAATTTTACCTGACAAAACTAACAAAATGTTAGGGGCTGCTGTTGCTCTCATACATCAATATGTGGAAGAGACTGAGGGTGGTGAGGATGTGAATGCTGATGACCAGCCCACAGTGAGGAGAAGGAGAAGAGTGTACAGACCCAGGGTAACCTACCAGGGGCTACATGAGCTGGAGATAGTGGAGCACTATATGGTGGACAGGGACATTTTACAGAAAATTGTTGAGCTGTGCCAGCCACACCTCACACACAGAACCAACAGAGGGGAATCCATGCCAGTGGATACCAAGGTATTTGTAGGGTTAAGAATACAAGCTGCAGGTACCTTCCAAAGGCAAACTGGGGATATCATGTGAATCTCATAGGCATCAGCATCCAGGGTACTCCACCAATTCGTGGATGCCATGTCAGCACTTGCCGGTGAGCACATGTATTTCCTCAACACCCGTGAGCCATTGACCAGCAATGTTTGTCTCTTCCACCAAATAACAGAATACCCTGAGGTAGTAGGTGCTATAGACAACACGCACATACACATCAAAGCACCACCCGGTGAGCGGGGTAGGATATACATGAACCGCAAGGGCTTCCCCTCCATCAACTGCCAGGTCATGTGCGATGCCCAGGGCATTATCTTGAATGTGTGTGCTGGCAGCCCTGGAAGCTATTATGACTCCCACAACTGGCATGTGACACAGCTGTACTAGAAATTTGCCAATGGGGTCATCCCATATGGCCACATAGTGAGAGATGCTGGTTATGCACTGGAGCCATGGCTGATGACACTCATCAGAAATGCACACACACCCAAACAAGAACTCCATAATGAGACACACACACAAACCAGAATCATAATAGAGCATATGTTTGGGATGTGCAAGTCACAATTATGGTGCCTGGATATATCCAGTGGAGCCTTGCAGTACTCTCCAGCTAAATGTTCATTATATGTGCCATGCTACACAATATGACTCTGTAGAAACAACTGCAGCAGGAACAGCATGGGGCAGGGCCACACATCCCCCCACCATTGCCAAGGCCATCACAAGCACAAAGGGACTCCGAGGAGGAACAACCTAAGCCTGCCCATGTAGGCAGAAGGAGGCATGCCCAGTATTCCCAGGCTTTGGAAAAGAGGAAACACATAGCACATACACTGACACAGTAGGGACCCAGGGAATGACATCTCTGTCTGACTCGCACATACAGTAAAAGGGATGCCAAACACGACACTACCTGTGCTTTGCTGTGTATAAGGAGTGCACTATGTGCATCCATCATAGTCAGCTTTCCAGCACCATCATGAATACTGCCACAGCCACAAGGTAAGTCACTATTACTATCAATTGCTGAATGGAGTAGTATGTTCTGCTAGGTATATCTATGGTATGGATGTGAGCATGCAAGGGAATCGGGTGGCTGAATGGGATGGCAACAGATAGTGAACACTTATATGGGCAGCATGAAATCCATAATAGATACTGGTGTCAACAAAGTAGGCAGTGCTAGACAAGGTGACAAATCCCACTGCAGTACAAGTGGTGGTCCAAATGTTTGCCCATAGGACACACACATGCATGTCAGTGAGGCTCACATACCCAACACCAGCCTCAGCCAGCAGGACAGGTGTAGATTATCATAAAGAAAGGCTGTGCTAAGGCCTCCAATTGATGGCAATGGGAAACAGCCCCCCTTCAGACTTACACAGACAGACTACAACAGGCCTGGCAGTTGGATGTTAGTTCTGAAGGGTAAGAAGTCTGAAACTGAAATGTAGGTCAATAAAACCTAAGATCTGTACTCTACTGATATGCCTCTAGTCTGCATGATAGGTCAGAATACAAAATGAAATGGAAGCCAACAGAGTACTTGAAATGCCAGTACAGTCATAGCAAATGTTTACAGTTGTCAGGTGAACCCCCCCCCCAATCCTTTGTAGAAATGCAGTAACATTTACATGTGGGTTTAATAACAGTGGAGCACAGATTACCTGAGATGGCCCAATTTACAGGATAGACTGTTGCATGTGTACAATACGCAGGGATCCGTGTGTTAGGTTGTTGTGTGGTCTATATTCTGTGGAAGTGGTCAGCATGTAGGCATGGAGGGTTTGTCTTGGTGGTCTATGGTCAGTACTGTTGATGACAAGACCATGTTCTGACAACTGCAGTGCCAACTACAATGCATCTCAGCAATATCCAATTCAGCAGTCATCCATACTCACTGTCCAGATGTCAATATCTGTCACTGTCTGAAAGATGGACATGCCATGAATGTGGGCCCAGACATACACACAGTACACAAGTGGAAGTACCCTAGACAGAGTACATAAAATGTAACTGTCAATTGTACACACCTTTGGAATTGTACATACAGGTTAGAAGCACATTAGTTGTCTGTATAGTATGGAATACTGATGTAGTCTGGTGAATCACTGGCAGACCACAAAAGGCACAGATATGAAGTAATGAGAGACTGCCTATGTCCCCGCACAAGGCAGCATAAGGGGAATGTCCCAGGTATATCTGTGAGTCAGCTGCAAGAAGCTTTCATATCACACATGCACTCAGCTCACCCCACCATCAGCCACAGGTTTATCACAGGTCATATCCCTGCTGTTGGGAATGAGTACAGTATGACCCCCATCCAGTGGCTCACAGACTGGGAATGTAGGAGTGACAGAATGCAGTGGCCTGCTACAAATGGCCTGAATTGCTACCAAATGCCCTACAGTCCTCTGTCAAAGGCCTCTGCCTCACCCGTACTGCCAGTGTATGCTATCTCATGGGGTCCCAACTAACAACATAACACAGTCCACAGAACACAAATGCATGCTGACAAATCCCAGTAGCATGCCCACCATGTCCTACTGCATGAACTGTGGACCAACCCCTAAATACTGCTGGGATGAAGGGGCAACTATAGGGATACTTCTCAGATATCGCTCGCATAATGTTAGGAAGAAGATAGAATAACGGAGTGGGGGGTGTAGAAGCATGGACGTCATGGAATGTGTGAAGTCTGAAACTCTGATATGTACCTATACTACCTCTGCCTGGAAACCCAGTAATGGGTGGCAACAGACCTGCTTGTAAACCACAATGTGAAGGGGAACTGACCAGATATATGAGCCCTGCCTCTGGGTAACCTGGGTGAATCTGTACAGCTGAGAGTTATGGCCACAGCAGGATATGGCCATTCTGTTACATTGATATATGTACAAGCAGGGGACCCTCAGCCACCACAGTACCAAGGTGCTGGAACATTTACACACACCCATCAGCAAGTGTCTGCAGATACCCCTCCAGAATGGCATAGTGTGCAAGAATATGTAGGCTGCAGACCACAATACTGGACACAGCTTCATTCATCTTGTGTTTCTCAGGAAATAACTATAAGTAAATAAGTATATCTGTCAATAGTTGATGACATAATGCATCACAGTGTAAAACAGTACATATGTCTGCATATCTCTGCTAACACCAACCATGTAACACAAGCAGCACAGACACAATAATTACAGTATCCCACTATCTTTCACCCATTGCGACTCCATATTAGCAACCTATCTACAGATATCCTGAAGAAACAGGTTGCTAGCTGTAGGAGTAGAACACCAAATCTTGGACTGGAGTACAACCTACCTGGAATGGATTCACACACTCAGTACAGAAGGTCATACTGGGCATGCTCCTACACTAAGAGAAATAAAATGAAGCCCATGTCTGACAACAACAATGGACTATACATAACTGTCAGTCGCAGATGTCTGAGTACACACACCACACTGGACACCATTCATGCTTTGCACACACATTGGATAGAAATACTCACACATATCCAAGGCCAACACACTATAATATGTCAAACATACACACAGAGATGTAGGGAGGAGAGAGACAGTGACATAGAAATTTCCATCATGAAGCCTGTCCCACTCAACACACATCCAATTGGCCAATATCACATGGTGTGCTGATGTCAATCACTGTAGACATTGCTTTTGGTAGCCATCAGCCCTATAGTGTCTGTGGTTCGTGTGATAACTGTGTAAAATGATAGTACAAATCAATATCCATCTAGCATTTGTATACCCAGTCCTGTCAAATGTAAAGTTGTGTGTGACTGAGTGTTGTGTGTGTGTTTCCAAATGAATGGTTTACGGCCCATTCACACACATTACACTTCCCATTGATCATGTTAGAACTCCTGCTGATGTCAGTCACCTTGAAATAACCCTCTGGCCAAGTCTCAGCTCTATAAGTAGTGTGGTACTTGTGACACGTGTGTAATACTACAGTGTAGAAAAATAGTTAGGCAGGAGTTCTAATCCTAAACATGGGAACTGTGAAACTGTTTTGTGTGTGTGTGTGTGTGTGTGTGTGTGTGTGTGTGTGTGTGTGTGTGTGTGTGTGTGTGTGTGTGTGTGCGTGTGTGTGCATGTGTGTCCTACTTTAGCAAGCCAGCTGATGTCACTTACCTTGCAATAGCCCTTTGGGCAAGCAATAGCCTGATAAGCTCTGTGGTGCTTGTGATATTTGCATTATGCTGTAGTGCAGCATACTAATTAGGTAGGAGTTCTAATCCCTGAGATGGAAACAGTGAAGCTGCGTGTGTTTGTGTGAGAGAGTGTGTGTGCCTTTGATAATACCTGGTATCATGGACATTCACACTTACTACTCTCCCCTTACCCCTCCTTTAGCGTTGCTGCTGATGTTCGTTACCTTCAAAGATACCTGTGGAGAGCTCTTTAACATGTAAGCTCCATGGCGCATGCCATAAATGCAGAACAATGTAGTTGCAGTAACTACACAGGTATGGGTTTGAATCTCATCTTTGGCAAGTGTTTGTGTGTGTACATATGTATGGGTGAACCTCAAAGATCTTGGCCCCATTTACACCCAGAACACATCTCAGAGCATGATTTTAGCAGTCCTGCAGATATCATCCTCCTTAGAAGTACCTGTTGCCAACCATAAACCATGTCAGGTCAGCGGTGCATGTGGTAAATGCATAACATAATGGTCTGCAAAGATTGCTAGGTAGAGGTTTGAACCTCACCCCTGCTAAATGTGTGTTTAGGGTAAAATTATTTTTGGGATCTCTCATCCACTACATCACTCAATGCCATTATTTAAAAGGGCTGGTGATGTTCCTCGCCTTAGAAGTACTTTGGGACAACATCCATTCTATAAGCTCCGTGGCGCGTGGAATAAATGCAGTACACTATAGTAGCAATACATAGCTAGGTAGGGATATGAATCTCAGTAGTGGCAAGTGTGTGTGTGTGTGTGTGTGTGTGTGTGTGTGAGTGTGTGTGTGTGTGAGTGTGTGTGTGAGTGTGTGTGTGTGTGTGTGTGTGTGTGTGTGTGTGTGTGTGTGTGTGTGTGTGTGTGTGTGTATCTGCCATCAGTATTGTGTGTGGAGGTTGCTGTGATTGTGTACAGGATCCATTGTGGGGAGGGTTTTGCTAAGTTATTATGTTGAGGACCTAGTATTTGTCACAATGTCCACCTTACAATGACAACAGATGTCAAACACCAGAGTGGCTGGTGTAGACAACCCATACCCCTACATGTGACATTATGGATTGGTGAACATTCTATTACTCAGAGAACACTCTCCACTCACTTCTCATACATAAACACAATTGGCTAGGCAACAACCATTATACTGGTGGTTCCCTGCATATTGCCTCACAGATAGTAACCACGGTGTGATTGCAGTGGACTACATGCCTGTTGACCACAACAGTGCCATTGACATCAGAAAGTACTTTGATGTGTTACATCTCCTGACTGAGTGTGTGTTATCCAGCAAGTAAAAGGACTTGGCACCCTGTTCCATCCCCGCAGTAGGCAAATAAATGCTTACAGTGGCCCTTTTGCTATGTTCCCCACTGGACACCTACAGCAACTGTACAGTCTGCAAATGTAACACACAAAGGGAATACCATGCCTTATACACATGCCCTGTATGGACTGCTGCCACTAATTCTACTGAATACCTGTATTATGATGTCTATATAGGTGCAAGCACAACTTCAGTTACATAGCCAGGTCTCACCAAATGAGGTCAGGAATGCTACATCAGAAGATAACAATCTATCCACACGACATGCCTCAGAGACCTCACGTACACTTCCACATGTCAAAGAACATGCGTGTGGGACATATGCACAACCCAGACATTGTCCATGTTATGGAATATTGATCACATACATGGGAAGCAGGGCACATCACTGGCCAACCACAACAGTAACCCAGATGAGTGGATGGTGAATACAATGCCCACCCCGGGAACCACTTCAGGGACTACACCCCTGAGCCACACTGGAGACTATTGTCATGTGGCCTGATGCCAAGGTATTCCTTTGCCTAGCTTTGTACATCATTCAGGCCCATTCACCTACTACACACCTGTGAAGCAATGAACCTATGCATCTCAGTACTGGCAAATGTGTGTCTGAGTGTGTGTGTGTGTGTGTGTGTGTGTGTGTGTGTGTGTGTGTGTGTGTGTGTGTGTGTGTGTGTGTGTGTGTGTGTGTGTGTGTGTGTGTGTGTGTGTGTGTGTGTGTGTGTGGAGATGAATGATCCTGAAGCCATTCACACTCAATACACCTCCCATTGCCCTAATTTGCATGTCTGCTGGTGTCATTCCCCTTGAAATTACCCTCTGGCTATGTTTCAGCACTATAAGCTCTGTGGCACTTGCAATAAATGTGTAATACTGTATTGTGCCAAGCTAGTTAGGTAGGAGTTCTAATCCTGATCCTGCCAACTGTGGTAATGTGTGTGTTTCTCTGAGTGAGAGTGTATGTGTGTCTTCACTGATACCTGATTTTGTGGACATTCATGCTTACTACACTTCCTTTATCCCTACTTTAGCACTGTTGCTGATGTGACTCACCTTCAAAGATAGCTGTGGACAACTTTCCAACATGTAAGCTCTGGGGGATGTGCAATAACTGCGTAACACTGTAATAGCAATACATAGCCAGATAGGGGTTTGAAACTGAGTACTGGTAAGTGTGTGTTTGTGTGTGTGTGTGTGTCATCAGTATCCTGTGTGGGTATTGGGGTGATTGTGCAATGACAGGAACCATTCCAGTGTGGGTTTTGCTACATCATTATACTGAGGACACAAATGTCCCAATGTCCACATTACAAGGCCAACAGTTTTCAAACACTATAGAGGTTGTTGTAGACAATCCTCATCCATAAATGGGTACAGCCATGTGCAATTACTATGTGACAGTATAGATTAGTAAACAATATAGGCAACCATTATAATACCCAGATACCACTCTCCACCCACGGATCATACACAAATACGTTTGCCTTTTAAACTCTTACTCTCTTCCTTTCTTACTTTGTCTCTGTATCTCTCTCTCTCTCTCTCTCTCTCTCTCTCTCTCACACCCTCTCTGGTGGATGTGGAAAAGTACAGATGTTTTGCATAGGCAGCAGCTTGAGTTTTTGTAAGTAACACTCATGATCAGCTGATGGCCTGTGCATGAATTGCAGTCCCCTACTTGCTAATTCCATGTGGAACAGCCGTGGTATCATTCCTATACCCAATTTTATGGAAACACACTCCTATAACTAAGCACTTCATGTGGGTGTTGGTCCTTTTCCTTCACTGTGAGCAGGACTTCATGTGGGTGTCTGACAAACAGCATCACAGAGGGTAGTTAGAAATACCTCTTACAACACACACTGTGGAGACAGACCAATAAACAGGAGGGGGATGTTCCATACATGGGGACAGAATGTAAGTATTACTGTTCTACATTTGAAGTAATTTTGGTTTAGCAGGGTTTGTGTGGATATGGCTGTTCTACATGATTTAAAGTCTGGCATGACAGTGTTATGTGGTTGAGGAAACTCACCTGTAGGGTTATCTGCAGACTGTCCAGAGTGTGGAGTCTTACATGTGGTGTGTTACTCACACATTTCCTATCTTTAGAAATGCAGTAGCATACTCTGATGATTGCATCAGTACATGGTGACATCCATGTATGTTACTGACTTCATATCCCTCAAAAGAGATATGTTACAACAAACCCTGTTACTCCTTTCATTCTATCTAGCCATTTTAAAAATAGTGACTCTCCACTAAAACTTAACTTTTTAGACAGGTAAAACTCAAGTTACCTACTTTCACATCTAACGTATCTAGTGCACACGTTAGTGTTTAGGATAAACCATTTTTTTTCCCATTTTACCTTTAAGCATCCCTGTGACTAGCATTTGCTCTAGCACCTGCTGGAAAGCACTAAGAAGCATTAAACTGATACAAGCACTCAACTCTCCTGGTTAATAAGGAGAAATTAATCATAGGCACTAAACAGCCTATAATTGAAAGTACCTTGCTAAGGCAAGGGAAAACAGCTCCTGTACTTTACAAAAAAGCATAAAACCAGGCATGTCCAAGGGCCAGCTTCCAGTGATTTCTTCTGTCCACCTGGTGAATCTGGGCATTCTGGGGCAATGCAACAATTGCCTTGTGTACACAGACAACCCTCTCCTCCTACCACCCAACACTACAACCTGTGAGAGATGCACTTACATAGCCAAACTGGAAGCAAAGCTCTCTTTACCCAAGATTGTGCTAGACCATTAAGAGGGGAAGGTTAACACCCACACAACACCTCAAGCAACACATAGCCATTCTAAACCCACACCACCAATACCCACACATAGCAATATTAAATCCACATATGCAATTTTTTTTTGCCCACCCCTTTTTTTTTTTTTTGGGGTTTTTTTCCTCCCCTTGAAATTTATTGGGTACCCACTCCCCAATTTATAAAAACCCCTTCCCCCCTTTTTTTTTTAAAACAAAACGGGGGTTAAAATTGACAATAAGTTGTTTGGGCTCATTGAATAGTTTTACGTTTTGCTTTTTTTTAAAATACTGTGGGCCCCCCAAAAGTAGGTTCCAGATCAATTTGTGACCCAACTGTTTTTTTAAACCCCAAATTTCTTATTGGGGGGAACCCCTTAGCTTATCGGGGTGCATGGGAATGTTAAAAAAAAAAGGGGGGTTTCCCCCTTTTTAGGTTTTTTGAAAAATTTTTTCCTCAATTTTCTTTTAAAGCCTTTTTTACTTTTTTTGCCGTAACTTTGGGAAAATTTATTTTAAAAAATTTGTTTTAGTACATTTTCAAAAAGCATTGTACTAAATTTGCCTAACCCTTTCCTCATTAAGAAAACTTTTTTGTTTTATTTTTCTTTTTAGAAAAAATTTGACCCTATTATTAAAAAAATAACAGTCTGTCCAAAAGCACCCCCTTTTTCTGATTTCATTTTAATTGAAATTCCCATAAAAACCCCTTTTACCACCCAACCTCCCTTAACAACTACCAAACTGAGGTAAACTTCATCCAAACTGAACAAGTAACAAAAAGGAAAACTTTTGAAAACACCACCCCCAAAAACACACAAAATCCAAACAAAAAAAAAAAATTTTATTTTTCAAAATAATCTTCAAGCAACGGACCTCCAAAGCAAACAACCTATTAAACCCCCCCAAAACCAACCCCACAACCAATTGCCACTAACCACAAAAAAAAAACCCAACACCTAGCAATGACTCTTAGTCACCCCGGGCCCCCCCGGCTAAACAAGGGAATTACATCAGTGCCTTTTCCGGTTAAAAAACCCACCCCTTTAAAAACCCCAAAATCTTGCTTGTCATTGTAATGGAGGTTTATACTGGAACATGGAAGAGCCCCTTTGCCCCGGAATGTGCCCGCCTTGATAGTTTTTCCATCCCCTAACCCAAAAGGACAAAATTTTACAAAATTTGGGCTAAGGGGGTTACTGGGGACCCAGATCGTCTGTTTGGGATGACAGGGTTGACAGCCCAAAGATGTTTTAGAGAGGCCTGCACCTTCCCCTGGGATTCGGTTTGGGGCTCCCCTTATGTTTTTTTACTTTTAAAACACCACTTACAGGAACAGGAAAGAAAAACTGAGGGAATGCTATTCAATGCTAGAAGTCTAAACTCAAAATGCACTCCAGGCACCCCTTTAAATGGAGAACACATATCTGTGCAGTACAGACCGGGTTCAAGGCTCCAGAAGCCCCCTGCATACCAGGCTAACTCTACCCCACTTTGCCATTTAACCTGGCTAAAACCAAAGGGGAGGGTGTCCATATTCAAAGGATATGACCCCAGGGTTTGCCACAAACATCTGATTTCCAAGTGCAACTCTGGGAAACTCAATCCAAATTGTAGCTTGCTACAGATCCCCACCCTGCCAGGGTTTTACCCTTTCTTATTTCTGGAAAAATTAGGGGGCAACCAAACACCCCAATAATGGGTTCAACTACCCCCCATTAACTGGGAAAACTACTCATGTACCAACCCCTTCCCCCCTGGAATTAAACCAATGCCTGGATCAACTAATCCACACCGGGGGCCCAAAATCCCAGACCTTATTACCAACATGGGTGTTCCACACCTAAGTAAACTTTTGGTCCATCCAAACCCTAAGCTAATCACCCCAATCCACATCCCCCATAAGGAAACCTTAAAAATTCCAAAGCCAACTTCATCTTCAAAACAAAGTGAACTTCATGACACCCATGCAGATGGAAATAAGTTAAAATTTAACCTACAAAACTTATAACATTAATGCATGGATCTGACCCAAAAGAACCAAGAATTTCCCCCAAAAAAAGCCCTTGGTCCCCCCCATAAACAAACTGTACAACAAAGAAAAAACTGTGCAAAGAAAATCCCGATGGAACTCCTTCAGCCTCAGTAAAAACTGAGATCCCCATAAATCCTCCCAAAACTAAAAAAAAAATTGCCCCAAATTCAAGAAACCCCAAAGCATTCTTACTAAGTCAAGAATCTATGGCAAACCCGGGTTCTGAGTTTCACTGGAAAAAAATTTCGAACCAAGATATGCCAAATCCTGGCAGAAATTTAAGGGAATTTACCCCCCCACCCTAAAGGGCCCCTTCATAAAAGCAGATCCGTAAAAACACACACAGGACTCACCAAAGAAAACACAGCACCCCTTGGACAACATCCCAGGCTGGTTTACATGAACTTAAAATGGCCCCCCAAACCCCTGTTAATAAAATTTTATCAGGCTTTTGCACTGAATGGGCACAGCAAAATTATAACTCCCGGGGGGCCACCCTGATCCGGGAAATACCCCATTAGCCCGAGAGCCCGGTTCAAGGCCATGGAAAATTTTTCATGGAACTTAAAAAAAACATTGGAACCTAAACCTGGGCCCCTGAGTTAGGGTTTTGGGGGGATTGCTTTTGAACCTGATTGCTTTTCAGTCCCAAAGCGTGATGAGGGGGTGGGCACACAGTATCTGACCTCCCAAAGGCTTTCACCCCTATTTTGGAATTATAGAAAAACTAAACTGGATAAAACTACACAAATGGGTTGCAACTGGCTTGACAGAACCCACACTGTAAAATTAGAACCCCAAAACACCAAACAGTGACAATGGGGTACCCAGGGGTTTAGTCCTGGGGCCCCCCTGTTTGGACTTTCTCTGAAGTACAGCAAACAAAAGGCCTGGCTAACTTTGCAGATGCTGCAAATGGAGATATAATCCCCAAATGATGGAATCCCCAAAGGGCCTAGACAGATGCCTGGTGCAGAGCATTCAAGCTCAAAGCCAAAATGCAGTTATCCCTTTGGAAAACCTTTTACCCCTGAAACATCAACCAAAAAGTGTGATGAGACCCTTGGGGCCAGGGGGAAATGTTTTTCCCCTTTATACACATACCACAAGTCAGGAATCCTTCTAATGGCACACCATTAAAAGGGTTCTCATCCAGGAAAAAAGGTCATTTTCCCCCACTCAACACTCATTAGAATTTTGGGGTACACCCCTTTGGGAAAGTTCACAAGACATCCAGCAACTGAAAGGCCAGTACTCACAAGATTTTGGGCCCCAAACAAATGCATAAACCCTTTCTCCAGCTTTACTCCTGCATTCCTCCAGGGATCTTGTAACATATGCTATGTCCCCCGAGCTGTTGGACATGCTACAAAGAAATCCCAATCCCGACTGTCTGGACCTAAACCTTTTCACCACAATAAACAGGAATGTGGAGGATAGATTTGTCCCAGAGACTTCCCATACTTGGGAAAAGGGTACCCATTATTTCAAGCAAAATTCTTTTTTACCTTCAAAAAAAAACCTTATGAGTGGATGGGGAAAAAGGAAAAAACCCCGGGATCACCCCGTGCTCTGCCCTGGGACAGGAAAATAACTTTTTTGGAACCAGGAACCTTTTTCCTATTTTTTAGGGCCTGCCACCAAAACCTATGAATTATCAAACCCCCACCCCCACCCCAAAAACCACACCCAACAACCCACAAAAAAAAACCCCAAAAAAAACCACAACAAACCCAACACCCCACAAATTTAATTTTAACCCACAACACAAAACCCCCACCCCCCTTAAATTCCAAAACCCAAATTAATATATATATATTTAAAAAAATATATATTTGTTCCATATTACAATTGCTTTTTTGGTTTTTTCCCCTTTACATAAATTTTCCTTTAAAAAATTTCATTAACAAAATCAAAAGGGGGTTTCCTGTTTAACCAAACCACAATTAAACTTTCACCTGAAAAACAAAACTACATTCTTCGATGAACATGAAAAACCCCAAATCTTTAAAATTTCCTTAATATAACCAAAAACCTTTAACCAAAACAACAACCATTAAAAACATGAAAACCATAAACCAGTATTTAAAAGCCATTTGAAAGTATGTTTTTCAAAAAACATGCAGCACGTTTTAACAGTAGGAAAAATGTAAATGGAATTGCAATTTTATTTATTAAAATATATATATATATATATATATTAAATAATTTATATATATATATATATATATATATATATTTTTTTTGTTTTTTTTTAACAATTCAAACCCCCCCCAACAACCCCACCAAAACACACCAAACACAAGGGGGAAAAAAAAAGGGAAAATTTTTTTGATTTTTTTTTAAAACTTCCCTTAATAACCCGCACTTGCAGATTGAACCCATTAAAAACAACCAATTAATTAATATTTAAATTTATATTAAATATAAAATTTTTAATAAATTAAATAACACTAAAATCCCCTATAATAAAATAAAAAAAAAAAAAAAAAAAAAAACAAAAAAAAAAAAAAAAAAAATATATACTTTTGTTGTTATATTTTTATTTTAAATTTTTCAAAACACAAACACTTTTTAAAAAACCCAACACACACACACACAATATATATATATATATATATATATATATATTATATATATATATATATATAAAAAACACACACACACACAAAAAAAATATTTTAATATATATATATATTATATATATTATATATTAAAATTTTTATATATATATATATATAATTTTAAAATTTTTTAAAAATATAAAATATATATATATATATATATATAAAAAAACACACACACACACACACACACACACACACACACACACACACACATATAATTTTATTATTATATATAAAATAATTCTGTTCCACACCATATTTTTATTTAATAAAATATTAATTTGTTAAAAAATTATATTTTTTAAAAATGTATATATATATATATATATATATATATATTATATAATATACACACACAAAAACAACATAAATTTTTCAGTGGTGTTTCCTGTCCCTCCAAATAAAATTTTGTTGATTTCGGCTCCCTTTTGTTAGTTTGCTTTTTTTGTGGGGGTTTTTCCTAAAAATGCATCTGGCATTTCTCCCCCCTGAAAACAGGATTGTGGAAATAGTGGATTTGTCAACAAATTAAAAAAAAATAAATAAATAATATATATATATCTATATTTTTATTTAATAATTTAATTTTAAATGAATATATTCCAATTAAAATATTTAAAATATTTTTTTTCCCAAAAAAAAAACCCCCACTTTTTAACCAATAAAAAAAACAAAACCCCTTATATAATTTAAAGGTAAATTTTTTTTTTTTGTGAAACAATTTTTTCCGGGAAAAAAGTTTTTTTTCCCTTTTCAATTCCCTTTTTAATTACAGCAACACTTTTCAAACCAAAAACCCATACACACAAACAATCACAACACACACACCAAATTTAATTAATAAATATAAAATATTTTTATATATAATAATATAATTATAATAAATAAAATATTTAAAATTTAAAAAATATATTATAAAAAAAAACAACCCACACACCACCACAAACACAACAAAAACAACAACATATATATTAATATGTGTGTGTTTACACCCTAAAAATAAAAATTAAAATTTTTTGTTGATTTTAACATATATTATTTTTATTTAAATATATATAATATTTTTTATTAAAATAATTTTATATATTTCCCAGATGTATCCCACCACAACATAAAAAAAAAAAACACAAACCACACCACAAACAAAAATTTAGTGCGGTTTTCAACTATTCAGTATTTACTGAATGATATATTGAAAAAACAACATTTAAAATTTATTTTAATATTATTATTTATTCAAACCCAATTTTTTTTTTTAAACAAATTTATAAATTTAAATTTTGAACTTTATTTTTTTTTAATTTAAAATTTAAATAAAAAACATTTCTTATTTAAATGAAATGTTTAATTTATTTAAAATACCCCCAACAACCACCTTAACCCTATATTCCCCTTATAAAATAATAATTAATTTTAATAATTTTTAATTCCATTACATAAATTTTATTCTGTATTACAACAATTTATATATTAAAAATATAAATTAAAATTTTTTTTTGTATTTTTATAATTATATATTATATATAATTATTATTTATATTAATTATATGTAACACCCCCAAAAAAACAAAACAACCATACAACCCTGCATGCAATGCTGGACTCTGAGTACTGACTACTGTGTTCTTGGTGTGTGAGCTGTATGTTATTAAGTATTTGCTACTGGATATTGATCTAATATGTGGATATTAAATGTAGACTACTATGTGTTTAGGACATGTCATTGAGGGCTGCTGTCATGTAGTAATTGCATACCTATCAGTGTCAGATGTCTGTCTGTCAAAACATTCATCTTAATGCATAACCTATTGGCTAGCTGATTTCTGTCTGTCCTCTGTACAGATGTGTAGATGTCAGGTATCCATCTTGGCTGCTTACGGGCAATTTATGTTTGACTGACACTGACATGTCTGCCCAGCTGTGTTATGAATGCCACAGATAGGAAACCACACCCTGTATGCACCACATGCCATGGATACCTCAAGTGGACTACCACAGACAACAGAACATGCTTGGGTGCAGGTCTCTAAGCCAGACACTGGCCATTTTATGTAATATATATTGCATAGATGTCAGTTGGAGCACCACACTGGCCCTCTGAAAGAGAAAACCAGATGATTGGATGTTGCATTTAACTGTCACCCTGGGGATCACTCAAATGGCATCAGTTGATAGATGGCCTGCTGACAAATATCAGGTGGCATGATACCAGTGTACCCACATCCCCTGCTCTTCTCATCTCTCCATGGACACTAGCCTTATACACACCTAGGAACACCTGCACTTATGGACCGCAGTATTGACAAATGTGTCAGTGTGCATTACTGAGAATAACAGTGTCTGTGAGTTTGTAAACTTGTAGTTGATAATACTCTGATGGCCTTCTTACCCACTACAACCACCATTGCCATACTTTGAAATGGCTGCTGCTCTAATTGACATTAAATATACCTGGTTACACTCTTCACCCTATGGGCTATCTGGAGCTTGCAGTACCAGCATAACACTGTTCTACATATGGGTAGATAGGCGTGGGTTACCCTCTGAGTTCTGGCAAGTGTGTGTATGTGTGTGAGTGTGTATATTTGTAGGAGACATCATTCTGAAGCCACATTCTCCAAATACAATAAACCTTGCCATACATTATAAGGGATAGTGATGTGGCTGACATTAGGAGAGCCATGACAAAACCTCACCCTACTATCCATGTGTCATGTGCAATAAATGCATATCCATGTAGTAGCACTGATTAGATAGACAAGGGGTTGTACTGCAGTCCTGGTCAATGTGTGATTGTGGGCATGTCAGAGCATTATCATGGGTTTCAGTGATAACAATACCCAATGTAGGTTGTGGGTGCTGGGTATACTGTCTTTACACAATGGTACCCCCAGTACATGTCCCAAGGTCCACTGTATGAGAACCATTGTCACCATCAACCATACAGGTAACTGATTACACTATCCAGCCCAATGACTCATGTGCTGTGCGACAATTCTCGGTAACAGTATTGACTTACTGACAAGTTAGTTAGCACTGCTAAACCCAGTCTGTCAGATTTGTCTGTGACTGTAATGTGTCTGTCAATGTGTATATGACAGTATGTCATACTATGTATTGTTCATTAACACCCAGTACATCCTCCATTACCATACTGTACAAGGCCTGGTGATGTTCTTCACTTAACAACAAACTTGGGACACACCTCATCCTAAAAGCTGTGTGGTTTGTGCAATTAAGGCCAAATACATTAGTAGCCATAAGTAGGTAGGGGTTCTACTCTGTGTTGCCAAGTAAGTGTATGTGTATGTGAAGGGATCTACTTCAGTTTGCAGAAAATACATGTCTTAGAAGATCATTTATCTGAGAACTGACTGATAAAACTAACATTTCAAAGGGGTCATCTTGTGGATATTCATGCCAACAAAACTAGTAGTAGATGTGTAAATGCTCTCTTCCCCACTGTACAGCTGTACAGTGATACTGGAGTTGGTATATATAGCTGTGTGTGGTTGTTGTGGACACAGCCTCCCTCATTGGGTTATTGTTGTGTGTATCCCCCTGCTTAATCTGTTGTTATACTGTACAGTTTATGTTAACAGGTTAAGTAGTTGTTAATCACACTGTGTGGTTCTACACCACCCCCACACTTTCCAAAGTGGAGGGCTGTGCCACCCACACCAGCACACCTATGTTTACCAACTCCAGGATTGCATTACATTGGGGAAGAGGACATGCCAGTACAATCACCAATGGCATTAAACTGGCAGACTGATCATTTACTGATGTGATGTTTTGTCTATTGTGCCTTGGTGGAATTACATAGGCCAAAATGAATTCACTGCAAAATTAAGTACATCCATGTGTACAGTATTCTCTGTGTATTGCATCAACACCAAGGAGTGTGTGTGTGTGTGTGTGTGTGTGTGTGTGTGTGTGTGTGTGTGTGTGTGTGTGTGTGTGTGTGTGTGTGTGTGTGTGTGTGTGTGTGTGTGTGTGCGCACATGTGTGTAGGTGCGTGTTATTCACAAACAATTGGTGTGTGCCACCCAGTACACTTATCATTGTCCCCTATAGAAGAGCTGCTGACATCAGCCACCATGCACTCACTTGTATACACCTCTCAGACCTACCAGCCATGTTGCACATGCAGTAACTGTTATACAGATCTGTTACATGTGTTCAGCTGTACCCAGGATATGACACAGTCAATGTGCCACCACAGTGCCATACCCCTTGTAGGAAATGACAGCAGGCCAACATGCTAGTGACACATAGACACCTACAACAAAAAGTGACTACATTATGGTGACCACAATCAGTCAGTGTTAACAACAGCTATTATGCATCATGGCTGGACAGCTACACACCTTGACATGTAAGCATTAAACATTCCAGCTGAAAACATGTAAAACATCATTACATTGCTAAACCTTTGTACATTCACTTTGTGCATCAGAACCATATTAATATGTGCCTGCATCAATGGTATGGATGACAGGAATGTGGCACAGGTATGATCATATGCGCAGGTATGTTGTGGGTTTGTCAGAGACCTAGGCTGAGCCAGTTGTGTTGGTGATGTGTGTGTGTATGTATGCACACAGTTCTGCTATGTGGCTGCCCTATACAGGGGGTTGTTGGACAGCTGCAGAGTGTACATGGCAGGGTGTACAGTTCACCATGTCTGGCCATGGACACAGGAACTGTGCCTGCCAGGGGTTCCATGAGCACTACCAGGTAGAACGCCAGATATGTTACTCTCCCCTGATGATGAAAAGTGCCTGCTGGATTTGCTTCCCTGTTGGGATCAGCCAAGACCAAGTGCACGTTGCCTGCTGCATTGTGGTGTGGACAGCACCCCCCTGCAGTGCTGGTGCTGGTACTGCCACTATCGGAGCAGCTTTTACTTGTTACACAGCCATGTAGACCTCCACCTGTTGGTGTTGCTGACCTACGTGCACGTGGCTGACAACTTACTCTTACAATATGCTCTAACACAGACACCACATGGTCGAGGATTCCCACCATCTCACCTAACCATCTCTCCAGGACCTCTGCAAAATAATGGTGGGCACCTGCAAGATCATGAATGTTGTCAAGTACAGCAGAATGACTAGCCCTCTGGATCCTCAGACTCTGTCTGGTGTAATGTTCCATACGTGCCTGTGCCTCCATGACCACCCAAAACATGCATCTGATGACACCTGCTGTGGCACTTCTGCCAGGGCCATGATAGCCAGCAGCCCTCCTATGAGCACCCCTGTACATCTGCCTGTTTGGTACCTCCCTGGTCATCCAGCTATGGCTGCTGTATATAGACACACTTGCCATAGTCACCTCATTGTCCAGTCCCATGCCACCACCCACAAACTGTCCCTCATCTATGGCCACTAGTGATGGGGTATGTATAGGCATTGTGACTGTGTGCGGGGATGGGGTGGATAAAAGTGGGATATCAACCGATGGCGCAGCTTTAGCCCCTGACAACCCTGCCTATGCCTCAACATACCTATCATTATTGTCAGAGTCTGTACGGACACTAACATCAGTTTGCCTGCAGGAGGGACCCTGACCCACCTCGCCACTTGTGAGGGGAAAACAAAAAATGTAATTTAAGACCTGTACGTTACTGCTTACCTCTACACAGGCACACACACACACACACACACACACACACACACACACACACACACACACACACACACACACACACACACACACACACACACACCTACAGGTGAGGTGTTACAAAGATATTAACAGACCTTTCATTACCCAACAGTCAACATGCATGACATATGACACTCAACAGCATGCACTGCAGCTATACTCAATCCTTGTTACCAATATTATACATCTCTGTGATGCATGAGTTGTGTTACTAGGTGATGCCCTTTCCCCTGGATCACACTGCACCCATGTACAAAGTATTGCTGTTCACCTGTACAGCATCCTGGCATGTACTGCGCACCATACGTCATGAGTGTACACACCATTACTGAATGTGTATAGGTGTGGCAGTTATGTTTGCTCTGTTGCTCACAGCCCCTATGTGTTTGTCTGGCACATACCTGGGATGATATAAAGGCAGATGTCAATAGTTAATGCCTGACCTCTGATTTGCAGATCTCATCATCAGCAGTGCTTGTATGAGCAATAAATTCCGATTACACTGACAACCTTCAAGCTTACTATGGCTGTATGAAGTGTACACACCCTTGTTGACATGCCAGCCACTTCCATGATATGCAATGTATCCACAATAGTGCATATGTTAACATTACACACACCTAATAATGTGACATATGACCTGTGCAATCAAATGCAGTATCAAACAAATGTGTTAGTCGTCCAGATGCTGACTGAGATGCATACAATATGTGGGTTGCATAAGTGTGCACACCCTTAACACAATGATTTGTTGTAGCACCTGTTAAGTGAACTACAACAGTCACTATTCCTGGAAGGGGTATACTAGCATGGTCCATCTTCACTTGCCATTATTTGGTCACTCCGCCCTACAAATGTCCCCAAACTCTGCTGGATTGCAAGGTCAGCTCATGTGCACAGCCCTTGGAAGTCACACAGTGCCTTCACTATTGCTGTGGAGTCAGGGTTATGTCTGGCACAATTCATGACCTTGACCATGTTCAGATACAGCCATTCTTAGCAAGCTTTGGATGTACGCTTCAGTTCACTATTGTATTTAAGGATGATACCCCTCCCCATCCTCAGCCTTATTGCAGATGCTTGACAACTATTGGCCACACGAGTGCCTTTTTGCAGTGCTCCAAATTCAGAATGTCTACCGGCCTAGTTCCTCCTAATGAACAGCAAACCTAAAGGTTTACACTGGCACCAGCAAGGTAAAAATGGAGATAGTGGGCCTGAGGTGGAGTGAGGTGTTGCTTGTGCACCACATGTATCTTTATTGATACTGTCTGTAGGTTTCAGCCATGGTCTCAGTACACCTTTACACATTGCAGCACGTGCCTTTGGGAGACCTGATGTTACGCATATGCTATCTGTAAAGAGCCATGGATGATGTTTCCTGTGGAACAACTCTTCCATCTGATTACCCTAACCCATTGGCCCACACCTATGCAGATTCCAGGTGATTGTTGAGACAGGTACTGCACAGGCAGCACTTGCTAGACATTCCTGCAAGTTCCACAGTGTTGCTGCATGTTCTGTTTGCTATGCAATTGATCCAAATCTGGTGTTTTGGGTTAACTGGAATATCTATGCTTACTGTTATAACTAATCCTGGATTGTGCTGACTATTACTAACCCACAAAAGTTTTAAAACTACAACACCATAGCACATCTGGGAAGGCTGGTCCCAGCAGACCCACATCTGCCACCTCATCTAGCCATGACACTGGGCCCCAGCATGCCTGTGGCCCACCCCGAGACCTCCTTGTCCATTGGTTCTGTACCACCTTTGGGTGAAACCACCTCAGGGGATGGGACTCGCCCCCTCATGGAGCGGGCGTGGACAGGATCCTGTCATCAGAAGGCAGGTCCGTGAATTGGTGGATAGCGAGCACCGAATGGAGTTTGGAGGTCTGATATACCAGCTTGAGGGCTGTGTGGTGCATTTAGAGGGTCAGCCTGCCCCTCCTGCTCAGCCCCCAGCACAGCCACCTTCTGGACCATGAAGGTGCTGCGATGACTGCCATGAGTGGAGACCTCAGTCCCACTGTTTCCATTTGAGGGCTCATGGGCTTCCGATTTCAAAACATCCCTCCCCGTCCAAGGTGATTACCTAACAGCCTGCATTTCCTTGCTGGAACCTGTATTCTGAGAGACTGCTTTTCAAAATATCTGGAAATATACAGAGCTAAGTATTTTTTTTTTTGGTTTTAGAGTTTGTACTGTTAATTGTTGCTTATAGTTTTTCAGATCTCTGCTGAAAATGTTTTCCCCACCACCCCCTATTTTCTGCTGTGTCTTCAGTTGGTATAACTGTTTTTACAGCTTGTGTGTTATCTAACTCAAAGATCACTTGCAAAAAATTAGACCTGTTAGTAACAGCCTGCATTTCAATGCTGGAACCGTGTCTTCTGCGAGACTGCTTTTCAATCGATCTGGAAATATACAGAGCTAAGTATATTTTTTTGGTTTTAGAGTTTGTACTGGTAATTTTTGCTTATAGTTTTTCAGATCTCTGCTGAAAGTGTTTTGTCCCACCCACTCTCCCTAGTTCTGGCTTGTAGTTTAAATTTGTTGGCTTTTGCAGTTGCCCTCACCATTGTAAATTTGATCTGGGACACTCCCCCAGTCCCATCTCTTTACCACATTCTACCTAATAAACTCCTTCTGCACTTGCTTTTAGTCCTTTTTAATTTAATTGCATTTTTTAAACTGTGTTTGGTCTAATATTGCTACATACTCAAGTGTGCTAGTGTGCACTGCATGTGAATAGTTTTTACTGCTGTTTTAGCTTATTTTCTGTAAAAAAAATACTGTAAGCCTGTTTCCTACCTTTCCTGTAGCTAGTGTAGTCCAGATACAGATTTGCTGTATCCAGGACTGTATGTAAGCTTCTGAGACCCCCAAGACTTTCTGTATTGGAGGGAAGCCTTCTAGCTTATCAGTGGGAGTGGTAAGCACTAGGCAACCTGTCTACCACATAAGGAGTGGTTCTGGCCCAGACATTGTAGTTATTGGCCGTTTGGGCAATCTTTTCCATCTCTCTCAACTTTCTGATTTGAAAGCCTGCATTTGCACTTGTTTCTGTCCTGTCCTGTAACTCGTCTAGTGCAGATACAGAGTCTTAGTTTTAGCACTTAAATTTGCTTATTCATGCTCAGCACTTGTTCAGAACTTGTAAGCACTAAATAAGCTACTAATTACTATAGCACTCAACCTTCCTCATTACCTAGAGGGAAACAGTTTTTGTACTTACTTTTCTCACTTGCTTAGAGAAAAACAGCTCTTGTACTCACTTTCCTCACTTATCTAGAGGAAAATAGTTTTTATTCAGTCATGTCCAAGAGTCAGCTCCCAGTGTTCTCTCCTGTCTATCTGATAAATCTGGGCATCTTAAGGCAATGTAGAAATTGCCTCGTGTATACAGACAACCCTCTTCTCCTACCACCCAACACTACAACCTGTGAGAGATGCATTTATCTAGCCAAACTGGAGGTAAAGCTCTCTCCATCCAAGACTGAACTTGACAGTCAACAGGAGAAGGTAAACATTTGCACCACACCACACTCATCACATAGTATCACTAAATCTACATCACGAAAATCCAAACATAGTAACACAAAAACATTTGTGGAGGCTTTCAGTAATAATCTGTCTAAGCAACAAGGACCTCCAAAGCAGAAACGCAAGCAACCTCCATCCTCCAACACAACCCAAATGACACATAGCCCACAGACTCAATCTGCCACTCAACCACAGCCAATAAGGCAAAATAATGTACCCAACACACTAGTCATAGGTGACTCTATAGTCAGGCACACTGATGTCCCACTCACCAGGCTAAACAAGGAGAAGGTTACTATCAGCTGCCTGTCGGGTGCCAGGATCCGTGACAAAACCCACACACTGAGGTCACTCCACAAGTACAAATATGACTCTGTCATTGTCCAAGTTGATGTGAATGCCCTGAGACGTACCTCCCTGGACTACATGAAAAGAGACATGGAAGAGCTCTCCAATCTTGTACCCCAGGCAGATGTGACCCTTGCCTTGAGTAGCATTTTGCCATCGCCCAAAATGATACCGCAGTACAAGGACAAAATGATTGATTTCAACAATTGGCTAAGCTTCTGGTGTCATTCTAAGGGGATCCAGTATCTGTCTGCTTGGGATGACATGGTTGACAGACCAAGATGCTTTGCCAGAGACGGCCTGCACCTGTCGCCCCTGGGATTCCGGATACTGGCTAAGGCTCTTGCTGCCCCTATAGTGCCTTTTTTAGGCAAGGTTCAATTGACAAATTCACCACTGTACAGGAACAGGCAAGCAAAAACTGAGGGTAATGCTATTCAATGCTAGAAGTCTAAATCTCAAAATGCACTCACTCGAGGCACTCCTTAAAATGGAGAACATCGATATCTGTGCAGTGACTGAGACCTGGTTCAAGGCTCCAGAGAGCACCACTGCACTACCAGGCTATAGCTCATACCACACTTCTCTTTGCCATTTAACCTGGACTGAAATACCAAAGGCGGAGGTGTGTCCATATTCATTAAGGATATCCAGACCTCCAGGCTAGTTGCTCAGCATAATGCATCTGAGGTTATCCAAGTGCAACTAAATCTGGGCAAAACTACAATCCAAATTGTAGCTTGCTACAGATCCACCACCCTGACTCAGGATTCCTACTCCTCTTTTCTTGATGTACTGGAAAACATTAGGGTTCAACCAAACACCTTAATAATGGGCAACTTCAACTACCCCACCATTAACTGGGAAAACTACTCATGTACCAACTCCTTAGCTCAACGCTTCCTGGAATTCATAAACTCTAATGCTCTGGATCAACTAATCCACACCCCCACCGGGGGCAACAATATCCTAGACCTAGTCATTACCAACATGAGTGACCGGTGTTCCACACCTGAAGTAAACTTCTTGTTGGTCCGATCCAACCATAAGCTAATCACCCTTGATATCCACATCCGCCCCCCACCTGTCATTAAGGAAACCATGGTAAAAAAATTCTCCAAAGCCAACTTCATGCTTCTTAAGACAAAAGTGGTGAACTTCATGACACCCATGCAGATGGACAATACAGTTACAACTGCTGAATCCTACACAAATGCACTCTATAAGCACTTACATGAGTGCATGGATCGTGCTATCCCAAACAGAACCAAGACGCTATCCTCCAAAAAAGGAAGCCAATCTGGTGGTCCTCTGCCATAAACAAACTGTACAACAGAAGAAAGAAGCTGCTGCAAAAGAGAGTAAAATCCCTTGAGTGGAGGAGCTCCTGGTCAGCCTCAGTAATAAGCTGAGATCCCTTATAAGATCCTCCAAAGCTAGCCACGAAAACAAAATTGCCACTAATTCTAAGAACATCCACAAAGCATTCTATAGCTAAGTCAAGAATCTTGATGGCAACACCTGGATCTGCTCAGAGTTACAGCACAATGGAATGAAAATTACAGAACCAACTGATACTGCCAACATCCTGGCAGATAGGTTCAGAGCTAACTTTACCCCCCCCCCTCACCTTCTAAAGGGCACATATCTATACAGGAAGAATGCAGA
This sequence comes from Protopterus annectens, assembly GCF_019279795.1. Lineage (NCBI taxonomy): Eukaryota > Metazoa > Chordata > Ceratodontiformes > Protopteridae > Protopterus > Protopterus annectens. The sequence goes on along the minus strand of NC_056729.1, from coordinate 609,162,165 downwards.
GTCCTGTAATCACAACTACACAGGCAAAAGCTGCACTCTCTAAAGCCAAAAACACAGCACCCATGGGACTGGACAACATCCCAGGCTGCGTTTTACATGAACTTCAGAACGAACTGGCTCCCCACCTAAGCACCATGTTCAATAATAGCCTTGCATCAGGCTTTGTGCTGACTGAATGGTGCACAGCAACAGTTATCCAACTCCACAAAGGGGGAGCCACCACTGATCCTGGTAACTACCGCCCTATTAGCCTGATGAGCCTGGTATGCAAGGCCATGGAACGTATCATCATGGAACTCATAAACAAAGACATTGGTAACCTCCAAACTCTGGATCCCACTGAGTTCAGGTTTGTGAAAGGCAGATAATGACTTCTGAACCTGATTGACTTCTTTGATGCAGTCACCAAAGCTGTAGATGAGGGTAAGGTGGTTCACACAGCCTATCATGACCTCGCCAAGGCTTTCGACACCACTCCCCATTCTGGAATTATAGCTAAACTCACTAAACTAGGTATAAATCTTTATGTCACAAGATGGGTTGTCAACTGGCTCACTGACAGAACCCACACTGTAAAAGTTGCAGACACCAAATCTGATCTCAAACTAGTGACAAGTGGAGTACCACAGGGTTCAGTCCTGGGACCTCTCCTGTTTGGTATCTACTTCTCTGAAGTACAGACTAACACAGAAGGCCTCTGGCTAACGAAGTTTGCAGATGTCTGCAAACTAGGAGCCATAGTCAAGTCCCCAAATGATACGGACATCCTACAGAAGGGCCTCGCTGAGACAGATGCCTGGTGTCAGAGTCATGGCCTCAAGCTCAATGCCAAAAAGTGCAGTGTCATCCCCTTTGGTAAAAACTCTGTACCCATGAACTGCCACATAGGCAGCAATCTACTTAACACTGAATGTGTGATAAGAGACCTTGGGTTCCAGGTGGATAGTAGTCTCTCCTTTGATAGTCACATCACCACAGTAGTCAGGAAGTCCTTCTACATGGCACACCTCATTATAAAAGGGTTCTCATCCAGGAAAAAAGAGGTCATTCTTCCCCTTCACTCAACACTCATTAGACCCATTGTAGAGTACAGCGCCCCTTTTGGAATGTACCTCACAAGACATCTGCAGCAACTGGAAAGGCCACAGAAGTACCTCACACAGAGAATTACTGGCCTCAAACAAATGCCCTACACTAACCATTTCAAAAAAATCCAGCTTTACTCCATAGCATATCACGTACTCCGAGGTGATCTCTGCCTAACATATAAAGCTATGTCAAACCCAGAGCTGTTGGACATGCTATGCCTAAAGAAATCCCAATCCCTCTGAGCTGCACACTCTAGAGACCTAAACCTTGTCACCACAATAAACAGGATATGCTGGAGGGATAGATTCCTGTCCCAGAGACTTCCCATACTCTGGAACAGGCTACCCATCTATTTCAAGCAAAGTTCTTCATTAGCACTCTTCAAGAAACATCTTGATGAGTGGATGGGAAATAGGCAATACACCCCAGGGATCACTTCTGTGTCTCTGCTCAACAGTGGCACAGGAAAATAACTTTCTTGGGTGGCGTAAGCCAGTGAACCTTGTTCGCTAGGCTTATGTAGGCCCTTGGGCCGATAGCCTAGTACCTACCTATAAACCTATGAATATGAGTCATATACGGCCCCTGTATGCTGTCTTGTCTGTCTTATCTCTTTTCCAGCCTACTCCCCAAATATACCTACTATCCTTCCCCAACATCCCACTCTCACTTTAAAAAAAAGGGAGATCTGTTCCAAAAAAAAAAAACATTTGCCACATACATAACTGTCCATTTTTGCACACCTGTCCACTGGACTCGTAATCTGGTCTAATTGGCTTCACAACACATTATGTTTTTCCTCACCCCTCTCTTAGGGGATTGAGTGTCCAAATGTACCTCCAAATTAAGTATATATGGATAGCTGCTGCTGTAAAAGAAATGGACAGCTATGGACCTTCCCTACACCTGTTCTGCATATCCCTAGCTACTTTCCCTATTGTCTTTCCCTCTTTGTGCCGCCTTTTTCACCACTTTACTATCACTCCTTTTTTCTTTTCTTTTAAAGAAATTAGCATGGGGGTAAGCAGGGGTAAGCACGTTTATGCAGTAGTAAGTGGGTTTAAGCCTGTTTGCATGGCACTAAGCAGTGCCTACACAGATTAAGCACTTTCAGGCTGTCTGTAAGCTTATTTAACCAAAAGCTAGCATTGCTTACCGCCATGCTAACATGTGCAAACCCACTTACACCTGCTTAAAATTGCCTTAATCACTCTGTATCCAACAGCTCTTGTTCTGCCCAGCAACAAAACAATCAACCATTGCAAATCCTGAATCCACGACTCTGAAAACCATAAACACAGCTATTTACCACTAAGCCATTTGAGCTGTACAGACGTGTGATGTTTTCTCAAACATATCATGCAGCACAGTTATTCAACAGTAGGGAAAATGTATTTATATATGTAGATGTATGTACGTATATATATATATATATATATATATATATATATATATATATATATATATATATATATATATATATATATATATATAGACATACATGTGTATATATATATATATATATATATATATATATATATATATATGTGTGTGTGTGTGTGTGTGTGTGTGTGTGTGTGTGTGTGTGTGTGTGTGTACATATATGTATTGCATTTGCACATTGGATCCACACTCTGAACCTCTCACTGCAAAACATCTGACCAAATGCACTGTTAATGGGGGTGAAGGGCCCCAAAATAGGAATCCCTTGTAATTATTGCCATTATTCCTTCTTCCACAGCTGAACTGATCTGCCTTGCAACACAATAACCAGCACTTGCAAGACTTGAACCCAATACCCTGAAAAACATAGCCACAAGAAGTTACCAGTTAGCCACCTCAGCTGTAAGATGTTGGGATGATTTCTCCAACATATCATGCAGAACAGTCAGTCTACCATAGGGAATGTACAATGTGGAAGCACTAAACATCCCAGTGATACATATACATACATGCACACACACACACACACACACACACACACACACACACACACACACACACACACACACACACACACACACACACACACACACATATATATATATGTATATATATATATATATATATATATATATATATATATATATATATATATATATATATATGTATATATATCTACGGGGCACCTTCAGATGCCCGGCAACGCATTTCGCCGACACGGAATCTGACGGGACGAAAACACAGACAACGCAGATGACCGACAAGGTGAGAACCCGACGGACTCGGTAAGTGTGCGATCGAGTGAGGGATTTAGTGTTAGGGAGCAGACAGGTAAGTGTGCGATAGTGAGGGACTGTGGGTTTAGGGGTGGGTTAAGTGAGTTAGGGTTAGGGTGCAGGTAGGGTGTGTGCGATAGTGAGGGACTGTGGGTTTAGGGTGGGTTAAGTGAGTTAGGGTTAGGGTGCAGGTAGGGTGAGTGCAGTGTCAGATCTTGGGGTTAGGGGTGGGTAAGTGAGTTAGGTTAGGGTGCAGGCAGGGTGAGTGTGCGGTAGTGTCGGATCTTGGGGTTAGGTGGGTAAGTGAGTTAGGTTAGGGTGCAGGTAGGGTAAGTAAAGCGGTAGTGTCGGACCTTAGGTTAGGTTTGGGTTAGGGATAGTGGATATGTTATGTAGTGTACTGTGTTGTTTACGTGTAGTGTGTTGGTGTAATGGTTTTCGGTGTTTTGCATTGTCGGTATTTTTTGTTGTCGGTCTTTTGGTGTCGGTGATTAGTGTGTCGGTGAAACGCGATTTCGAGGATATAAAGGTGATCCATATATATACATATATATATATATATATATATATATATATATATATATATATATATATATATACATATACATATAGACACATACATACACATATAGATGTATATATACTTTTATATATATATATATATATATATATATATATATATATATATATATATATAAAGAGTATAGATAGAGAGTGCACAGCATATGAAACAGCCATTATTCCTACAGTTACCACCTTTTCAAATTGCCAGAGTCTGATTCTTTCCCACAAATGAGAATTATTGCATGAAACATATACCCGCACACAATGCAAAGGACAGGACACCACACACAAGTTTATCTGCATAGAAAAGTTTATCTGTGTACTATTTCTGTTGTTTATGCCATTTCTTATAGCAGTTTGGTGTTTGAAATACATACCTGATTAATGCAACTCTCAAACCAAACATATGTACAGTAATCCTCAAAACATCAAAAATCATATGTTTTGCAGATTACTGTATCCTATTTTTGTCTGAGAGTTGCATTAATCAGTTATGATACAGTAATCTTCAAAACATAACATAACATACTTTGCTGTCTAGACTAAAGCCTTCAAGTAGTACAACAGTAAAAAATACACTTACCTTGAAGATAAGAATCAATCAATACTTAATTACAGATGTAGTTCAACAGCCTCCAATTACACTCTATACTCACACCCTAGGGGAAAAGTATTAATTGTCACGATCTAAACATATCTGTTACATAACAATACTTAGCTTAAAATGTCACTATCACACTGACAAACAGAACTGTGTGGAAGACAGTAAGCTCTAGCCCATCACTGTTCCCATGGTGAAACATGTGAAAATGTGTAGCCATATACCTTAATGTTTCTTATTACTGATATCCCTCACATGTTTTAACAGCCTAGGTTAGAAACATTTAATACCCCTCTACCATAAAATGTCTTACAAGGGCATATAACAGTGTTCTCCATGCACTGACCTCCGGACTCTACAGGGCCACACATGTTTTGTCCAGCTGTAGCTCTCATATATATGGACCCTACCCCACAATTTGTGTGGGAGTCCACAACCTCACTGGAATGATAGCAGGATTGTCAGCACGAAAAAATGATAGGTCATTACATATCAACCTCTTACTGCATGGCATCTGGACAAAGCCTGGTTTATAGTTTGAGGACAGATGCTGAAACACATGGCCATATTTGAAATATTGCTGTTATACACTGTGAAAGTTGCTGGTGTTATAGGATTGGTTGCAACATACCCTTACCCTTACTCAGGCATATGAAGTTAGAAACATAAATGGATGTTGCCATGTACTGATAGCAGTCAGTGGAGAGAATTCCACTGATATGTCAGGGAGAAGACTTGTGTGTGGAACAGACAAAACATAACAGCCAATCCTCTGGCCATTATATGGATAGGGCCAGAGTTGAGAGCTATGCAGACAGATTGCATTCCATGCAAAACTAGAGTGTACACACAAACCCTGCAAAACTAGCAGTATTCAATGCATATAACAGCAATAATTACACACTATCCTTAAATCTGGAACCTTATACAAACATGTAGTTGGACTGTGTCCACAAGTTATGTTGTAAGAAGTATTGCTACCTGCTGTTTGTAACACTGCTGCCCACACACAGGAAGGATGTCTTCCATACAGGAATGTTAAAGGGACAACGCCTACATGATGTAGTCATTTATAGTAGTGGGTTGCTATGACATTGGCTATTGAAAGAACTACACAGCTGGCTTCATGCAGTTAGCAAGTGGGAAACACCAATTGGTATAGAGGCCATCACATGATCATGAGCATCACCTGCAAAAGCCATTTTCAACCTATTCAAACCAGCTCGATCCCTGTAGTGGAGAGAGAGCGAGAGATAGAGAAAGAGAGAAATAAAAAAAAAGCAAAAATAACACTATAAAACAAAAATAATACTAAAAAATATAAAAAAACAAAACTGAGCAAGGAATATATCCAACTGGTACACAGAAGAGAGCACAACAATAAAACAGGTATGTGAAACATGTCAGCATGTAATTGAATGTAGTACTTAATCTGTAATAATGGGATAGATGATTTTAAAAGATTTATACGTGCCATCAAGACTTGCTGTAATGATATCCTGCTGAACAACAGCATAGCATCTGGCCCTGTGGGCAGTGGGCCATACCTGTAAACTGTGCAGATCTGCACAGAATTTCAAGATTTAAGCCATCATAGTGTTTGTTCTGTTGCTCCAAACATCTATATTTGCCTGCCAAATAGCTGAAGGTGGAAGCAATGAAGTCATGACAGACACATGAGTTTCAGACACTACCACCTTCAGAACAGTCATTGTAATGTGAAATGTATCATGTACAGACTTCATAGGTTTGTAATAGGCATATCTATGATCTGTCCCTATATACCCCCCCCAGTGTTAGGCTTTGTCCACATGGGATGCTCTGTTTTGTAACAAGGCAGAACAGTTTCGCTGTGGAGGAAGGAGGTTTAGAGTGCGGATCCAATTGTCTGAATGCACTCTCTCTCTCTCTATAAGTATATATATATATATATATATATATATATATATATATATATATATATATATGTATACATACATGTAGATGTATATACATACACACACACACACACACACACACACACACACACACACATATATCTATATATATATATATATATATATATATATATATATATATATATATATATATATATATATATATATATATATATATATATATATATATATATATATATATATATATATATATATATATATATATATATATATATATATATATATACACATATATATATATATATATATATATATATATATATATATATATATATATATATATATATATATTCCCTACTGTTGGATGCCTGTGCTGCATGATATGTTTGAGAAATCATCACACATATCTGTAGCTCAAATGGATTAGTGGTAAATTGGTGTGGCTATGGTGTGCAGGATTCTGGGTTTGCCACTTGCAAGTGCTGATAATTTTTCTGCTGGGCAGAACAAGGGCTGTTGGATACAGAGTGATCAAGGCACTTTTAAGCAGTTGTAAGCAGGTGCAAAATGGACAGTTATGTACGGTGTGAAATTTTTTTTGGGAACAGATTGCCCTTTTTTAAGGTGAGAGTGGGATGTTGGAGAAGGGTAGTAGGCATATTTGCGGAGGTAGGTTGGGTCAGAAGACAGACAAGACTGCATACAGTGGAGGTATATGACACATTTGGGGGTAAACACCTTGGACGGGGAGGGGTGTTTGGAAATCGGAAGCCCATGAGCTCTCAAATGGAAAGAGTGGGACTGAGATCTCCACCCATGACCAGTCACCACTGCACCTTCATGGCCCTGAAGGTGGCTGTGCTGAGGGCTGAGCAGAAGGGGCAGGCTGACCCTCTAATTGCACCACAAGGCCCTCAAGCTGGTGTAGCATATCTCCCAATTCTCTGCGAAGCTCCCTATGCACCAGACCCTGGACCTGACTTCAGGTGACAGGATCCTGGCCGTGCCTGCTCCCAGGAAGGGGACGAGCCCCATCCCCTGAGGTGGTTCAGCCTGAAGATAGTGCAGGACCAGTGGATGAGGAGGTCCCGGGGTGGGTCCCAGACTTGCTGGGGCCAGGTGCCATGGCCAGATGAGGTGGGAGAGGTGGGTCCACTGGGAACAGCCTTCCCAAACATGCTATTGTGTTGCAGTTCTAGAACATATATGGGTTAGTAATAGTCAATACAATCCAGGATTAGTTATAACAGCATGTATAGATATTCCCATTAACCCATAACTCCAGATTTCCACTCCAAAACGCATACATACATCTAACAGTTCCAAACAACAAATGAAAATGCCACTGTGTAAAAATGAAACAACAATAATGTTTATTCCACAACGTGAAAAAACAACCGTATTGAAATTCGACAAACGTTAAGCGCTTTCACTCATCAAAATATGAGCTTCATCAGAACATTTACATTCAAATGCTGCCAGTTTAAATAACTTATTTGGCGCCAACAATTTCAAATCTGTTCAGTCATTCTTAAAGCAACATGATCCACTTTCTAACACACCTATTAAAAATATATATGTAAACCTACTATACAAAATAAATTACTATCCAACTTCACTGCCACAATCAAATGAAGTTTTGTATATACAAAAATCTAATCTAAAAGTGTAAGCTATTTACATGTTAAAAAATGTGCACATATATATATATATATATATATATATATATATATATATATATATATATATATATATATATATATATATATATGTATCCATGTTAAAATGTGTAATATCTTACATAAATATTAATTTCCATAACACCGTGCAAACTTCATATTAATTTAAAATATCACAACTAAATCATGTACGTCTATCTAATAAAGGTTTAATTGATATATGTTCATTTAATCCTGGGGGGGTGGTGGCATCTGTATACAACTGCCACCATAATTCTCTACAAGCCAATGCATTCTTAACGTCCCCCCCTATAGGATCAGAGATTATTCTTTCCAATATACCAAAAGTAAATTTGTGCCCTGTACCAAATTTCTCTACATGCCTAAATAATGCATTGTTGTTATCCTTTGACCTTATACTGTATAAATGGGTGTATATCCTCTTTTTAAAACATCGCTCTGTTTTGCCTATATAATATGCAAAACATTCCGTGCATTTGGCCAAGTATATCACATATTTGGTAGAACAGTTCCCTTTCACAAACCTGATCCTAGTTCTATTAATGTTGTTCAATAATAATCCATCACTTTCATTGATAGTAAAACACTGATTACAAGCTCCACATCTTGTGTGTTTGTGTTTTCTATTCCCTTATGTCATGTGCCCCCCTCTAAATATCCTTTCACATTTCTTCTCATTTTATACACAAATGTAGGATATAAACCTACAACCTCCTTGATTTCTTGATCTGCCCTTAATACATTCCCTGTACTCAATATAATTTTTTAAATATTTTCTGTGTGAGTACAATACTCTACTACACATGCCCTATTGTAGTTTTTTACTGTAGATGCTTTTCCTATGTTCGCCTGTGCACCCTTTGTCTTAGTTCCTAACAATGGTATGTATTTTTTCCCCATTCACTTAATACATAATCACTCACGTCTTTCATCATCAAACCATTGTAATTTCGATCTTTGAATAAATTTATAATGAAACCTAACTCCTCAATAACCGGAAGTGGAACATTCTTATTGAAAAGAAGGACAATCCTTTTTTAGGTATGGAACTTTCCTCTACCATGCTGCCTGATACAGGTGTTGCTAGTGATATGTCTGAGTTCAATCTCCTGTTTAAGGATTTAGAGAACTGTTTATACAAACTATACCGGCTCATTTGGCAGCGTAGACATCTTGAAGCTTGCCTTCATTTCAAGGTGGTTCCAAGTGGTATGAGGGTACTGTGCATGCCCTCATATGGCAATAGCCACCCGGAACTACTGAAGAGCTGGCAGAAATTGAATTTGGATTTTAGCTATAATTACATCAAACTCTTAATAGATTATTTCTTACCCGTTGAGAATGAGCTTGCCGCTAAAGCGGAAATGCTACATAAGGACATGTCTATGAGATTTAAAGGGGAAATGTTCCTTACGAGGCTCGACAACCTATATGGTCAGATATGTACTTACAGTGATAGACTTCAACAAATGAAGCTTTGGAAGCTTCAGAGAGATCACCGGGATTTTTCTAATGGTCAAGTTTTTGTTTGGCCCAGGCATTCACGTACTCAAGGGCCTACAGATACAGACTCCCATCACATTGTGATGCAACCTGATAATTCTTTAGCTTCATCACAGGTTACCCCTTCACTGAACATCTCCGTGCCTGATAATGTTTTGACATCACATCCTGAGGCTGCTGGAGCCTCGATGTTGGATTCATTGGATACTCCTCCCCCGAATCAGTTGGCATTCACTCAGCATAACAACATGGGAGCCAAGTCTAAGGTCTTGCAGAACAGCATTGAACGTTTTTTGCCCTTACCTGTGCAACTCAACAGAACATCTGGGAACAGGTCGCGGAGCCGTGGGAGAACGAAAAGAAAATACTCAGGGGAATCACTGACGAGAAAAGGACGAACAAGGGACTGAATAGTCTTGTTTTTAATCTTTCCAGTTTTGAACTCTCCAATATGGACATTGACATTTTGAATAAAGGACTTTCCTTTATACCTGCACAGGTTAGTCAGCTTAGTGAAGTACTCATTGATTTAAGGATGTTTGTAAGATCTGTTTCATTGAAATTGTTCTTTAATAAGGATAATGCTTCTGGTTTAAACAAACATGATTCATTCAGCTTTAAAAGAAAGAGCACTTTTACACCTGTGCTACATCCTTTTTTAGAATGTTTCATTAAGGCATGTGAACGAGATTTTTACTCGTATTATTCAGATACTAGACATAAAGCATTGTTTTTTAACATTAGTAAAGAAGAGTGGGCGTCTATACATTCCCTGCTCAATAATGCATGTCTGGTTATTAAACCAGCAGACAAGGGAGGGGGGGTAGTTTTGTTAAATACAGATGATTATATGCTATGTATGAATAAGCTGCTTGAAGACTCTGATACATACAGATTGATTGATTAAGGCACTGTAGAGAGATTGATATATGAGGTTCACAATGAACTATATGACTTGATGATTTGCAGACAAATAGACCGTGACCTATATTTATTTCTTTTGGTAGAACATCCTTTAGTACCATATATCAAAGGGCTTCCCAAGATTCACAAGGATGTCATTCCACCCCCTTTTCGTCCAATTGTAGTAGGTAATGGATGGGTAACAGAGAATATCTCGATTTACATAGAGAAGAAATTAAGACCTATAGTAGCAGATGTACCCACTATACTTAAGGACACACACCAATTATTGAATGATCTTAATGAGTTGGATAGTGTCATTACTGAGTCATGTTTGCTAGTAACGTTAGATGTTAGAAACCTCTTTACTTCGATTCCTAATTCCTATGGACAGGAAGCTATTAGAAATATATTGAATCACTGTCCAAGGTATAGTAGGAATGAACAAATTCTGTTGAATGCTTTGTTGGAATTGGTATTAACTAAAAATGTCCTTATGTTTAGAGAACAGTCCTATCTACAACAGTGGGGGGTGGCGATGGGCACTCCCTGTGCGAATACCTACGCCAATTTGGTAGTGCACTACTGGGAGACTTCTTCTTTGTTCAATAATGATAACTTTTCAAAGATTCTCCTATATAGAATATTTTTTTGATGATGTTTTACTAATTTTGGAAGGCACAGCTGATGAATTGACAGCTTTCATTCAAGAGCTTGAACTCACCACAAAGTTTCTAAGATTTACGATAGAATTCTCATTTACACATGTAAATTTTTTGGATGTTACGATCAGTAAGGATGGAAAAGGGGGACTAAACACGTCTCTATATAGGAAACCTTGCTGGAGAAACACCATACTCAGATTTGATAGTATGCACCCTAGATTTGTTTTTAGAAACATAGTTAAAGGTCAGTTTATTAGGATCAGTAGACTTTGTGATCAGCCAGAGGTCCTTGAGAAAGAATATCAGATGTTAGAGGATCTCTTCCTAGATAGGGGCTATGATGTGGAGATGGTGCATAGAGTTAAGGCCTCTTTTACATCTGTAGATAAGAGAACTGAGGCTGAACGGGTTCATCCAAGATTCCACAAACAATATCGTAGTGGTTTTGATGCTCACAATATTAGCTTCTACACCAGGTTTACAAGTGATATTAAACATATCACAGGCATTGTTTCTAGGAACTGGCATATCCTGACTATGGATAATGATATAAGAAATGTAGTAGGTTATGAACCCACTTTTGTATATAGGAATAGCAAAAATTTAAAAAGAATATTGTGTGTTGAGCATTTTAAGAGGTCAACAGACAATATATATAGAACTATGAAGAGATTGGGTACATACCCTTGTGGCAAGTGCAATATGTGCACTTGGATCTCTTGTCAACAGCAGTTTATACATCCTAGTTTAGATTATACGTTTGAGCCTAGACATATAGCCAATTGTGAAGATAAGAACATCATATACTTGGCAAATTGTGAACTGTGCCAAGCTTTTTATATTGGCATGACTACCAGACGTTTGAAGGACAGAATATATGATCATATTTATGAAATAAAAAAGTCTGATATCAAGAATGCTCTGGCTAAGCACATTTTGGAGTATCCTGGACACACTTTTGGTTTTAAAGTGTTACAGAAAAAATCTCCCAATAAGAGGAAGGGGGATAATTTTAATGAGTTAGAAAACATAGAGTTAGGATGGATTTTGAGATTGAAGGCACACTATCCCCCAGGACTCAACTCTTATGTTAGTATTAGATCTTCCTTGAAGGCACAAAAGTGGTAATACAGGATGACTAGAGAACTCAACAGTGAGAATACTCCTTGCTCACACAAAGGGGGGGGGGTCTGAAGCATTCAGGTCCTCAGTGGTTTAGAAATGTTTCACCTGGAGGACTTTCTATTGCAATTCGCAGAGTAGAGAGAGATGATGATTTCTTCCTGGATGCAAGATCCTTACTGGTGGGATCTGCCACGTAGAGGGATTTTCTGATCACAGTGGCAGCGTGGTGGTCGTAGGAGAGGTTGCTTTCAAATATAGGATTTGGTTTTTAGGGTGATACACATGCAATATATATATATATATATATATATATATATATATATATATATATATATATATATATATTTTACATTTTGGCATCTTTTCATTTTGATATTCTTTTTACTAGTATTTTGTATTTTTATGGAAGTATTTTCAGAGCTCACGTGTCTCCAGGTTGGCATTTGATGCTAGTGAGCTATTTGTTAACATCTCAGGATGATGAAAACACCTAAGTGAGTAGTTTTATACTTTACATTTTATATTTTATATTTCATATGTGTACATTTATACATTTTTGCTGCACATCTTGCTATCTTGGTATATTTTTGATAACAGTGTCTTTATCAGTTTTTGATAACAGTGTTTTTGATAACAGTGTCTTTATCAGTTTGTTTTAAATTGTAAGAGCTGTTTCTTGGGATGGATGTGTGATTTGCATTTTTAATTGTTTGATTAATTGGATGATTGCATACAAAGAGTGTAGGGAGTAGACTCCCCTTTTTGTATATAAGGAAGTTTTTTATGTTTGTATATTAGATCTGAAGAAGCGTGCTCTTTGTGCACGCGAAAGCGCTCATCTTTTACCAATAAATCGTTGATCTTATCGTGGTGGTCTGCTTCAATTTTATTCTCTTGCTGTGTCGTTCACTTTTGAGGAGACCTTTGGGAGCCAAGACTGCTTATATTTCTAGTTCTAGAACATATGTGGGTTAGTAATAGTCAACACAATCCAGGATTAGTTATAACAGCATGTATAGATATTCCCATTAACCCATAACTCCAGATTTCCACTCCAAAACGCACATGTACATCTAACAGTTCCAAACAACAAATGAAAATGCCACTGTGTAAAAATGAAACAACGATAATGTTTATTCCACAACGTGAAAAAACAACCGTACTGAAATTCGACAAACGTTAAGCGCTTTCACTCATCAAAATATGAGCTTCATCAGAACGTTTACATTCAAATGCTGCCAGTTTAAATAACTTATTTGGTGCAAACAATTTCAAATCTGTTCAGTCGTTCTTAAAGCAACATGATCCACTTTCTAACACACCTATTAAAAATATATATGTAAACCTACTATACAAAATAAATTACTATCCAACTTCACTATCACAATCAAATGAAGTTTTGTATATACAAAAATCTAATCTAAAAGTGTAAGCTATTTACATGTTAAAAAATGTGTGTATATATATATATATATATATATATATATATATATATATATATATATATATATGTGTATCCATGTTAAAATGTGTAATATCTTACATAAATATTAATTTCCATAACACCGTGCAAACTTTATATTAACTTAAAATATCACAACTAAATCATGTATGTATATCTAATAAAGGTTTAATTGATATATGTTAATTTAATCCTGGGGGGGGGTGGTGGCATTTGTATACAACTGCCACCATAATTCTCTACAAGCCAATACATTCTTAACATCCCCCCTCTAGGATCAGAGATTATTATTTCCAATATACCAAAAGTAAATCTGTGCCCTGTACCAAATTTCTCTACATGCCTAAATAATGCATTGTTGTTATCCTTTGACCTTATACTGTATAAATGGGCGTATATCCTCTTTTTAAAACATCGCTCCATTTTGCCTATATAATATGCAAAACATTCTGTGCATTTGGCCAAGTATATCACATATTTGGTAGAACAGTTCCCTTTCACAAACCTGATCCTAGTTCTATTAATATTGTTCAGTAATAATCCATCACTTTCATTGATAGCAAAACACTGATTACAAGCTCCACATCTTGTTGTGTGTTTGTCTGTGTTTTCTATTCCCTTATGTCATCTGCCCCCTCTAAATATCCTTTCACATTTCTTCCCATTTTATACACAAATGTAGGATATAAACCTACAACCTCCTTGATTTCTTGATCTGCCATTAATACATTCCATGTACTGGATATAATTTTTTTAATATTTTCTGTGCTGTGTGAGGACCATACTCTACTACACATGCCCTATTGTAGTTTTTTACTGTAGATGCTTTTCCTATGTTCGCCTGTGCACCCTTTGTCTTAGTTCCTAACAATGGTATGTATTTTTTTCCCCATTTCACTTAATACATAATCACTCACGTCTTTCATCATCGAAACACTGTAATTTCGATCTTTGAATAAATTTATAATGAAACCTAACTCCTCAATAACATCCTCTATATCGAAGTCATCCTTATGGCCCTTATGCATTGCCCCTTAAAAATGTTGTATTTCATTTTTCTAGGATGATTGCTAGAATATTCTATGTATGAATTAGTAAATGTACTTTTTCTGTGAATTTTAGATTTAAATTCATCGTATCCATTATAAACAAATGTGTCCAAGTAAGCAACACCATTCAAACTACTAGTAAGTGTAAACCTTAAATATTCACTACTGGTGTTAATGTAATCCATAAACTGATTGACACTGTCTTTGTCTCCTTCCCAAAGAATGTATATGTCATCTAGAAACCTCAAATAATATCGAACGTCTTTGAAATACTGCACTACTAGCTGAGTGAAGTACACACTTGCAGTGTTAAAGATTGTACTGCATTTCGTTTTTCTGTCTATTTAATTGTTTCATTGAATATTATGTCTGTGTCTCTCGCTAGTTATTTATTTTTCTATTTAATTGTTTCATGCTAGTAGTGCAGTTGATTGTAGGTATGTAGGTATGTAGCAGAAGCTAAACAACTGAGGTATATTGTGGTCCTATTTATTCCCCTTCTAAGTCCTACTAAGTTCTTATGAGCCCCTTACTTTAAACATGTAAGGGGCTAGTTCCCTGGGGTCCATAGTGCACAAGTCCCTATTTTACATGTATTTCAGTGACAGCAAATACAATGTTTTTAGCAAAGCATAGTCAGTCCATAGTAAAGGAGAGGTTGCACATATTTCTGGAATGCATATGACTGCAATCACTAGAAAATTTTCCCATATGTATGCAACAGATTCCTCTCTCATTTATACTCTCATTTATACTTATATCTAGCCTATCCAAGACTCAACAGAACAACCAGATAGAAACCACCACAATGGAATAAAATGTTAAAACTTATTTTATTGCAAATATAACAAGCGCTTTCACGTGTATCCAACACGCTTCCTCAGGTTTTTACATCAAATGTTCAATAAGCAACTTTTATATGCACTTAACTCATCTACTAATTAATGAAATTAGCAGTCAAATCAAATAAGCTGCTGAAGCAATTAGAACATAAAAAAAAATAAATAAATAAAAAAGGGGGTAGGTTGACCCATCCTGGACCAGAGGCAAAACATATAAAATATATATATTACTAACTTCTAATGAACGCTTTTCAAAAATCAAATAAAAGAATAAGATAATAATAATAATAATGACAGTAAGAATAATAGTAACTATATATATATATATATATATATATATGTATATATTGTGTAAGAGACAGATATTATTGGAGTCAAGTGTATTTAAAACAGATAAAATCAATAGAATAAAACTAAAATAAGAATAATTACATAAACTATATAAATATAAATATATGAATGATCCAAGACTCAAGGAGACTAGCAATGCTTGTCAGCACTGTCAGACAAACCAGAGAAAATTTGTGACCAAGTATTTCAGCTCCCCATGCTACATTTCTCTGGAGAAGTCTTTGAATCAGTCCTAGTGTCAGCATGGCCTTTTCTATATCCTTGGTTAGTCCATTTCTGGTACTTTTCTTCATCTTTTACAACCTTTCCACTCATCATGTCTCTCCTTAGCACATGTTCCTCTTTTTATGATATTTTCAAGGGATGCCTTACATTTGGAGTCATCTCGAGCGGGGCTATTATTGCTTAAAGCCTGCTGTCCCTTTTCTTGTATGCTTGATTGTTGGTTTTGTGCAATTTTCCCTCAGATTCACCTTTTCCTTGTTGTTTCATTAATCTTCTTTTTGATAATGGTTATTCTGTCTGTTATCGTGGGCACTGTTTCTTGGCTCACCCATTTCATCTTGGCTTCCTTCTTATTCTTCTGTTAGTTTTAAATGTTTTTCAGCTCCTTTCAGAAAATTCATAACATCTTCCACCCTTGACAAAGTAAATTTGCTCCATTTATTTCTGCTAGCAAGATAACTGGATATATCAAATGAACTGTGCAGCTGAGTTGTAGCTGTTATTTTCTCACAATTTGTTATCTCAGAGCATACAGTGTTGTTGATAATCTAATGAAAGATAAATATATCCTTTCCACGTGGGAATTTTGCCATGCTGTCTATTATTTCTCAGCAGCCGGTCTCTAGAGTGTGCTGAATTCATGGCCATAAACATATGCCTGGGGATTTGCTTTGTGGTCTGCTCCCCGACCCCTCTAGGAATCCTTGCAATCGATGGATTTAAATATGAAGGCATATGTATTACCTCCTCTAATAAGTATTCCATTACTGATTTTATTTCTTTCTATGGGATGGTTTTAGGTATTCTCTTTATTCTGACATTCATTTTCTAGATTGCATTTTCTCTGTTTGTTTCCTGTATTCCTTATCCATCTCAATTATTTACTTCTGTACTGCCTACTAAGTGTAACCAAATATTTATGGACTGCTTTCAAGCATTTCTACAGTGCTTTCTTTATCTTTCATCTTTTTTGATAAGTCAGCGAGACCTTGTGGTAGGCCTCCATTTTCCTGCCACTACAGATATTTTCTCTAAGAGAATAAACATTCTTTCTTCTATTGATGTAATTTTAAACCTTTCTAGTAGGTTTTTTGGCTCCATTTCTCCTTCAGTCATTGTGTTGTAGAAGAAAAATTTAACTTTTATATCCCCAATTAGTAGAAATGAATTATTTCAGTGGAATACACACACTAAGCAACCATCTTCCACTCATGATACCCCCCAACAAACCTCATTTTCAATGATCTCAACAATAAGTGAAAAATATCAAAAGGGGGAGAATTCTCCAATTTAGTAAATCAAAGAAAAAGCTTCTCAACAATCCGGCAATTACCAACTGTTTTAGTATTACTGATCTCATCAACTTATGCAGAAAAGCCCTTACTATTTATAAGATTACAGACAAGCAGGACTTCTTCTCATAACTACTGACAGTAGGGAGTGGACTCATTTCACACTGAGGATAATGGAGATATGAAACCACATTAATGTTATTTTGGTAGCTGATGTACCCTACCCTGACCAGTAAAAGTCTATGGATTCTGTAGGAGAGATTTAAATGGGGAAGGGGGGATAATTATGAAAATCTTATCTACAAAACAATGTGCTGCCTCCACATACCACAATAAATTTAAAAAAGTAGATGCTTTATAGATTACCAGACACCTAAGATAACTTAATTAAATCATTAGACATTATACAAATATCACTGGACAAGGGCATTGTCTTCTTTTATGCATACTATGCAGAAAAACGTGCATATAAATTACGTTATCCCTCAGGGAGGTCCAACCTCTTTCAAATGCACTCTAACCTGTGACCAATCTTGCTTAGTTCATGAAACTCATGATCAAACCACTGCATGAGAAAAACAACAGGGGTTGGATGCAGAAGAACAGAAGAAACTTGACTGAACACTAAGAAGTCTACATAATTACATAAAAACACAGAACAGCTAAAAGTAGCCTGTAACATTTCCACCTACTTACCAAAAGCAAGGCAATCTATATCCAGTAAGGTTTTAATTCTTTGACTAGAATACACCATTCCAGTTATAACTATTCTCTCCTCACAAAATATTATTAATCTTCAACTAGTATAAAATAAAATACTAAGATTTGTTGATTTAAGCTCACAGAATGAACATCATTTACCTTATCAAAAACCTAAATGACTACCTATAACCCTTAGGGCTACATTCCTCTTAAACACTACTAAATGATAATTACTATATCCACTCAGAAATATCTTAGATCTATTTCAAAAAGAATATATATTCATTATGAAACCAAGATAGGACTGTTCTCTCTAGGCCACACTTTATACTAGGATTAGTAGAAAAAAATTGTACATACTTCCTGGAACAATTTGCACTCTTAAATCAGAAATACTGACAATGTAACAACATTTAATAACCTGCTGAAAAAAACACTTGCTTAAGACTAGTAAAGGTTTTTTGTAATGGCCCACCAAGATAAGAACAACTACAATCCTTATTATTGAAAACCACTCCTCTTACTAATGTTATTAATTGAAGCTGCTGATAATGGTGCATGTTAACATACTCCTGTTTTATTTTCTCAGTTTGGTAATACGAGGAAGCTCATTTAGTACTTCCGCTGGTGACTTTCTCTTAGTGCCTTCTTATTTTATCTGTTCTACTTGTCTTTAGTCTGATTTTATTTTTCTTTTTTCCCCTCCTTTTACCCAGTCTGCTATTACTTCCCTTATAATTTCTCTTTCTGTACCACTTTACTATGTTCTCGTATTAATTTTTTTAAAGTTCCTTAGGAGATTTTAATTTCTGATTTATGCATTGTTATATGATTGTTTTTAAGAAAATATTCCATTTACTGCCCATACAACGATTATTCTATTTATTCTATTAGCCATCTTTGCCCAGATCATGTCTGAAAAGAGTACTTGTATTGGTGCACCTTCCTGATTATTAAAAAAATAAAGTAAATACAAAAAAAGCAACATCAGGAACATCTGTATTGCAGCTCAGTTGGAACTGGTTCAAAATGAGAATAAGGTTCATTACCTAAGATGTTTCTTAAATCGCAACATGTAGCCAGTTCATTATTGGTTGACATATTCAGAGCGAGCCCTATACTGAAACGGTACATAAAATGATCAAATTGTAACACATTTTCTACCTCTAGGAGTGAAATGACTCATTCATTGAGAAAACAAAGTTTCAGTTAAGATGTCTAATATGAGTGCCAAACATAGCCTTATCTATAATGTTCAGTAGTTCCTTGGTAAGCCTACATGATTTATTGTCAACCAAAGTAGTTACGCCTCTGATAATAATTCATAGGTGATTGTTAGGCTAGCAGCAAAAGAGACATTTTAAACCTAGCCAAGCTTACCCCAAATTTATCAAAATATTACTGATGTGTCAATACCTCAAGGAATTTTATGGTTATGATACAGTCTTCAACACATCATTAGGGTCATAGGTGTCAAACTAGAGGTACATTTGTTATTTTCCATCTATTAGTCCAAGTTGCATTTAAATAGAGTTAGGGATGAACTTTGGTTCACATGGATGGGAAGCCTGTTCCAGACGAAGAGTAATATATGATACACATACCTGACCCTTCAACATGTCCTGTTTATTTTACAGATGAAGTTTAGGTCCTTAGAATAGATATTTCTGATGTTATTTGTTTTGCAGATGTGCAACAAATCCATCAGTTTGGGATCAGAGGATGTTTTATTGATACTGGTCAGCTAGGCACTCTGCCGACTAATTTGAGAAGGACATTGGTTAAATCATGTTGTAAAGTTCCAAGATAATTAGGTAGAAATGGAATCAGGAACAGATCTCAGCTTATTCTGACCACTTGGACACATACTTAGAGGAAAAGTTTAACCTGCTGTCTGGAGTATCTTCAGCATAAATGCAAAAGAGATATTTACTTGTCTGTAAATACTACCCTGCTTAAATTCTGAGACATACAAAAGCAGGTGTTATGATAAGTGTCCAGTGAGGAATGAAGTTCTTATCCTGCTATATTTAAGTAATGAATGTCAGATCACTAAATCCAGTTTCTGTGTCAAATTATCCCCAGGATTCAACAAGTTCTGTATGGTTTGCAGGAATAGTGCAAGAGCTGCTGCACGCAATATGGGTGACAAGTGATCCAGGAATGAGCTCCTGGGATGTGCACGAGTGCTCCTACACTATTCCTGTATGGGCACAACTGCTATATTTCAATTACCCCATTTGCTTGTGAAAACCATGCAAATGAGGTGAAGTAGCGATCCAAGAAGCAGGCAGGCATCTGTGCAGTAATACTGTAACCTACAGAAATGTATTCGGTTACTAACCGAATGCATTTCTGCAAATTACAAAACGGAGGCATAACAGCTCCAAATAAAAGCATGTATTCAATGTGATAGGCATGTCAATGGCCAAATATATGGCCATTGGCCTAGTAAATAGTTGCCAAATTAAAAAACATAACTTTTATTTTTTTTTTTGGGCTGATTTCGGCCATTTAAGTGTAGGGCAGTGGTTCTGCAAACAGGATCGGTCCGAAAATAAGAAAAAAAAAGTTGGAAATAAGCTTTTAAACCCAAATCAGCATTTTGCCATGATAGTCAATGGCATGCGTAGGACAACAATACCAGAGAATAGTGGTTGCTAAGGGGGAAGGCTCAGTGTGAGTGTGGTAACTATGAATTAGCATTCTGGTTTATGCTAATGAGGGGACTGATACTGAATCACACATTTCATCTCAGTGTGTTAGCTTGCAGCCAACCTTGTAGATGCAGCAACAACATGGTATAAGTATAAGAGGTAGATGACCTCATAAGGGGGAATGTCATGCATGCTGTAAGCTTATTGGAGTTCTGTGGCCCGTGTTTGCCCTTAGCTAAGCACACCTAAGAAAGGGGGATGTATCTGAGTCTGCCTAGCAGTGTTTTCATTGCCTAAACAGGTTAAACAAAAAACACAGGAAATAGCAGCTCTGTTCACATCTGAGCACTGGGTATAAGCGGCAAGCCTTGGAGCTTAAATGGGAAGGCAATGGGAACAGCAGTAGGAAGGCAATCAAGGAGAACTAGCATAGCTGGCAGGTGAAATGTATCAAAATCAGCCAATTACACAGACAGCAGCCCAGGCCAACAAATTACTATAAACTGTGTAAACACCTTTTACTCTGGTTTTTCCCACAAACTCTACACCACCGGTGTACACAGACGGGGACATTTTACCTGACAAAACTAATTAAATGTTAGGGGCTGCTGTTGCTCTCAGACATCAATATGTGGAAGATACTGAGGGTGGTGAGGATGTGAATGCTGATGACCAACCCACAGTGAAGAGAAGGAGAAGAGTATACAGACCCAGGGTAACCTACCAGGGGCTACATGAGCTGGAGATAGTGGAGCGCTATTGGGTGGACAGAGACATTTTACAGCAAATTGTTGAGCTGTGCCGGCCACGCCTCACACACAGAACCAGCAGAGGGGAACCCCATCCCAGTGTATACCAGGGTATGTATAGGGTTAAGAATAGCCACAGGAACCTTCCAAAGGCCAACTGAGATATCATGGGGATCTCACAGGCATCAGCATCCAGGTTACTCCACCAGTTCCTGGATGCCATGTCAGCACATGCCGGTGAGCACATATATTTCCTCAACACCCATGAGTCATTGACCAGCAACATGTATCTTATCCACCAAATAGCAGAATACCCTGAGGGAGTGGGTGCTATAGACTGCACACACATACACATCAAAGCACCACCCGGGGAGCATGGTAGGGTCTACATAAACCACAAGGGCTTTCCCTCCATCAACTGCCAAGTTGTGTGCGATGCCCAAGGCATTATCTTGAATGTGTGTGCTGGAAGCCCTAGAAGCTATCATGACTCCAACATCTGGCATATGACACAGGTGTACCAGAAATTTGTCAGTGGGGATATCCCATATGGCCAACTAGTGGGGGATGCTGTTTACCCACTGGAGCCATGGCTGATGACACCCATTAGAAAGGCACACACACCCGAACAAGAATTCCAAAATGAGGCATATGCATAAACCAGTTTCATAATAGAGCATGTGTTTGGGATGCTCAAGTCATGGTTCTTCTGCCTGGACATATCTGGTGGAGCCTTGCAGTACTCTCCAGCCATGTGTACGCAAATGTTCATTGTATGTGCCATGCTACACAATATGATCCTGTGGAAACAACTGCAGCAGGAACAGCATGGAGCAGGGCCCACAGCCCCCCACCATTACCAAGACCTGGGCACAGAGGGACTTGGAGGAGGAACAACCTGAGCCTGCCCATGTAGGCAGAAGGAGGCATGCTCAGTATGCTCAGGCTTTGGCAAAGAGGCACATACACTGACATGGTAGGGACCCAGGGAATGACACTTCTCTCTGACTCACACATACAGTAAAAGGGATGCCAAACATGACAGTACCTGTATTTTTACCATGTTTAGGGAGTGTACTATGTGCAGTAAACATAGTCAGCCCTCCAGCACCATCAGCAATACTGGCACAGCCACAAGCTAAGTCACTCTTCCTATCAATTGCTGAATGGAGTAGTATGTTCAGCTAGTTTTATCTATGGCATGGATGTGAGCATGCAAGGGAATTGGGTGGCTGAATGGGATGGCAGCAGATAGTGAACACCTATATGGGCAGCATGAAATCCATAACAAATTCTGGTGTCAACAAAGTAGGCAGTACTAGACAAGTTGAAAATTCCCACTGCAGTACATGTGGTGGCCCAAGTGTGTGTCCATAGGACACACACATGCATGTCAGTGAGGCTCACATACCCAACACCAGCCTCAGCCAGCAGGACAGGAGTAGATGACCATAAAGAAAGGTTGTGCTAAGGCCTCCAATTGATGGCAATGGTGAACAGCCCCCTCCAGACCTACACAGATACTACTACAACAGGTCTGCCAGTTGTATGTTAGGTCTGAAGGGTAAGAAGTCTGAAACTGAAATGTAGGTCAATAAAACCTAAGATCTGTACTCTACTGATATGCCTCTAGTCTGCATAATAGGTCAGAATACAGAATGAAATGGAGTACCTGAAATAACAGTACAGTCATAGCAAATGTGTACAGTTGTCAGGTGTGCCCCCTCCCACAATCCTATGTAGAAATGTAGTAACATGCATGTGTGGGTTTAATAACAGTGGAGCACAGATTACCTGAGCTGGCCCAATTTACAGGATAGATTGTTGCATGTGTACAATATGCAGGTGTCCATGTGTTAGGTTGTTGGGTGTTCAATAGTGTGTGGAAGTGGTCAGTATGTAGGTAGGAGGGTTGTGTACCAGTGGCCTATGGCCAGCACTGTTGATGACAGGGCCATGTTCTGACAACTACAATGCCAACCACAATGCATCTCAGCAATACCCATGTCAGCAGTCAGCCCTTACTCACTGTCCAGATGTCAATATCTGTCACTGTCTGAAAGAGGGACACAACATGAATGAACGCCACACATACACACAGTACACAGGTGGAAGTACCCTAGACAGAGTACAGTGTCAGCTACACACACCTTTGGAATTGTACATACAGGTTAGCAGCACATTAGTTGTCTGTGTTTTATGGAATACTGATGTAGTCTGGCCAATCACTGGCAGAACACAAAAGGCACAGTTATGAAGTAATGAGAGACTGCCTATGTCCCCGCACAAGGCAGCAAAAGGGGAATTCCCCAGGTATATCTGTGAGTCAGCTGCAAGAAGCTTCCATATCACACATGCACTCAGCTCACCCCACCATCAACCACAGGTTTATCACAGGTCATATCTCTGCTGTTGGGAATGAGTACAGTATGATCCCCACATCTGTATGGGAATACCCACAAAATACAGCATGCTGAAGAAGTGTCCCATGCAGGTGTATCCCTAGCTATAAGCAGCACCCTGCCAGCATCCAGACCAATGGATTAATATGGACAGGAACTATTGTCATTAACAACTCGCACAATTACCTTGTCACCCCAGGGGAAATCCAGTGGCTTGCAGCCTGGGAATGTAGGAGTGACAGAGTGCATTGTCCTGCTACAGATGGCCTGCATCACTACCAAATGACCTATAGTCCTCTGTCAAAGACCTGTGCCTCACCTGTACTGCCATTGTATGTTATCTCATGGAGTCGCAACTAACAACATAACACAGTCCACAGAACACAAATGCAAGGCCATGTTGACAAATCCCAGTAGCATGCCCACCATGTCCTAATGCATGAACTGTGGACCAACCCCTAAATACTGCTGGGATGAAGGGAAAACTATAAGCATACTTCTCATATATCACTCACATAATGTTAGGAAGAGGATAGAATAATAGGGTGAGGGGGTGTAGAAACATGGCTGTCATGGAATGTGTGAAGTCTGAAACTCTGATGCGTGCTCATACTACCTCTGCCTGCAAACCCAGTAATGGGTAGCTAAAAAACCTGCTTGTAAACCACAATGTGAAGGGGAACTGACCAGATATATGAGCCCTGCCTCTGGGTAACCTGGGTGAATCTGTACAGCTGAGAGGTATGGCCACAGCAGGATATGGCCATTCTGTTACATCGATATATGTACAAGCAGGAGATCCTCAGCCACCACAGTACCAAGGTGCTGGATCATTTACACAGACCCATCAGCAAGTGTCTGCAGCTACCCCTCTAGAATGTCAGGAGTGTGCAAGAATATGTAGGCTGCAGACCACAATACTGGAAACAGCTTCATTCATCTTGTATTTCACAGTAAATCACTGTGAGCAAATAAGTATATATGTCAGTAGCTGATGACATAATACATCACAGTGTAAAACAGTACATATGTCTGAATATCTCTGCTAACACCAGCCATGTAACACAAGCAGCAGACACATAACAGTTACAGTATCCCACTATCTTTCACCCATTGTTACTACCTACCTGGAATGAATTCACACACTCAATACAGAAGGTCATACTGGACATGCTCCTACAGTTACAGAAATGAAGCCCATGTCTGACAACACAGTGGACTATACATATCTGTCAGTCGCAGAAGTCTGTGCTCACACACCACATTGTACACCATTCATGCTTTGCACACACATTGGATAGGAATACTCACACATATCCAAGACCAACACACTATAATAAGTCAAACATACACACACACAGAGATGTGGGTAAGAGAGAGAGAGAGAGAGTGACAAGGAGATTTCCATCATGAGGCCTGTCCCACCCACAACACATTCAATTGGCCAATATCACATGATGTGCTGATGACAATCATTGTAGACATTGCTTTTGGTAGCCCTCAGCCTTATAGGGTATGTGATGCTTGTGATAACTGTATAACACAATAGTACAAATCAGTATTCAGCTAGCATTTTTATACCCAATCCTGTCAAATGTAAGGTTGTGTGTGACTGAGTGTTGTGTGACTGTTTCCAGAGGAATGCTTTATGGCCCATTCACATGCACTGCACTTCCCATTGCCCATGTTAGCACTCCTGCTGATGTCAGTCACCTTGAAATAACCCTCTGGCCAAGTCTCAGCCCTTTAACCTATGTGGCGCTTGTGATATGTGTGTAATACTGTAGTGTAGAAAAATAGGTAGGAGTTCTAATCCCAAACATGGCAACTGTGAAACTGTGTGTGTGTGTGTGTGTGTATGTCTTTCATCAGTATCCTATGTGAAGGTTGCTGTGATTGTGTAATAACAGGATACATTGTGGGGTGGGTTTTGCTACATTATTATGTTGAGGACCTAGTATATGTCACAATGTCTACCTTATAAGGACATCAGATGTCAAACACCAGAGAGGCACTACATGTGATATTATGGACTGGCAAACAATATGCAACCCTTCTATTATTCAGAGAACACTCTGCACCCACGTCTCATACACAAAACCACTTGGCTAGGCAACAAACACTATATTGGTAGTGCCCTGCATATTGCCTCACAGATAGTAACCATGGTGTGATTGCAGTGGACTACATGCCTGTTGACCACAACAGTCCCACTGACATCAGAAAGTACTTTGATGTGTTACATCTCCTGACTGAGTGTGTGCTATTCAGCAAGTAAAAGGACATGGCACCCTGTTCCATCCCCGAAGTAGGGAAATAAATGCTTACAGTGGTCCTTTTGCTATGCTCCCCACTGGACACCTGCAACAGCTGTAGAGTCTGCAAAGGTAACCCACAAAGGGAATACCATGCCTTATACACATGTCCTGTATGGACAGACACCACTAACTCCACTGAATACTCGTATCATGCCGTCAATGTAGGTGCAAGCACAACCTCAGTTACATAGCCTGATCTCACCAAATGAGGTCAGAAATGCTACATCAGAAGA
Source organism: Protopterus annectens (assembly GCF_019279795.1). Classification (NCBI taxonomy): domain Eukaryota; kingdom Metazoa; phylum Chordata; order Ceratodontiformes; family Protopteridae; genus Protopterus; species Protopterus annectens. Next base: position 609,135,616 of record NC_056729.1, on the reverse strand, counting down.
TAACAATCTGTCCACACAACATGCCCCAGAGACCTCATGTACACTTCTACACGTCAAAGAACATGCATGTGGGAGATGTGCACAATTCAGACACTGTCCATGTTATGTAATACAAATCAAATACATGGGAAGCAGTGCACATCACTGGCCACCCACAATAGTAACACAGATGAGTGGATGGTGAATACAATACCCACACCTGAGGACTACTCCAGGGACTACACCCCTGAGCCACACTGGAGACTATTGACATGTGGCCTGATGACAAGGTAATTCTTTTGCCTAGCCTTGTACAGCCTTCAGGCCAATTCACATACTACACACCTGTGAAGCAATGTATCTATGCATCTCAGTACTGGCAATTATGTGTGTGTGTGTGTGTGTGTGTGTGTGTGTGTGTGTGTGTGTGTGTGTGTGTGTGTGTGTGTGTGTGTGTGTGTGTGTGGAGATGAATGATTTTAAAGCCATTCATACTCACTACACCTCCCATTTCCCTACTTTAGCACACCTGCTGATGTCATTCACCTTAAAATAACCCTTTGGCAATTTTTCAGCCCTATAAGCTCTGTGGTGCTTGTGATAACTGTGTAGTACTGTAGTGTAGCAAACTAGTTAGGTATGTGTTCTAAACTTGATCTTGACAACTGTGATAATGTGTGTGTTTCTCTGAGAGTGTGCGTGTCTTCGCTGACACATGATTTTGCGGGCATTCACACTTACTGCACTTCCCTTACCCATCCTTTAGCACTGTTACTGATGCTACTCACCTTCAAAGATACCTTCGGACAGCTCTTGAACATGTAAGTTCCGTGGCATGTGCAATAATTGTGTAACACTGTAATAGCAATACATAGTCAGATAGGGGTTTGAAATTCAGTACTGGTAAGTGTGTGTTTGTGTGTGTGTCATCAGTATCTGGTGTGGGTGTTGGGGTGATTGTGCAATGACATGATTCATTGCAGTCTGGGTTATGCTACATCATTATATTGTGGACCTATATGTCTCAATGTCCACATTACAAGGCCAACAGTTTTTAAACACTGTAGAGGTTGTTGTGTGCCCCCCACACCACCCCTACTTAAATATACTAACTCCAAGGTCACACTACACAGACACACACGAAAACACCACCACATACCTACATTCCCCTCACACACGCACACACACATCACTGTCACAACACACACTGGCACACACTAAAGCCTCTAACCAACACACTTACACATAGGTACTTTCTTGAACATCCACCTATCCATTCACAAAATGCAACACCAGAAGCACTACTTCAGCATCTCTGAACATCGGGATTTTGACATTCGCGCTTCTGGTGTTTCGGTATTTAGAGCTTTTGGCTATATAACCTTGGGATTCTGAAATTTGATATTTCAGAATTTCAGGATTATATAGTGGTCCTATACATATAAATATAAATACATATGTACATATATATATATATATATAAATACATATGTGTATATATATATATATATATATATATATATATATATATATATATATATATATATAAATATTTATATATAAATATAAATATAAATATATATATATGTGTGTGTGTGTGTGTATGTATGTTCATTATATATATATATATATATATATATATATATATATATATATATATATATATATATATATATATATATATATATACACACACATATCCTTGTTACATGTAAACATGAGTGTTGCATATACCTTCCCAGATGTATCCCACCATATTTATCTGATATATGTATATTTAGATAACATGACTGATTCAACACTATTTTCACTTACAAGTACTAAACAATTGTAGTAGTCAAAGCAGTTGTTTACTACTATTCAGTATGTGTACTGAATGATATATTTGAAAAAAGCAACATATATCATCATAGCTCTGATGGCTTAGTGGTTAATGGCTGTGATCCTAGGTTCAAGATCTGCAAGGGTGGTTTATTTTTTTGCCAGGCAGAGCAAGGACTGTTGGATACAGAGTGGTTAAAGCAGTTTTGAACAGCTTTAAGTGAGTTTGTGGGTTTGTGCAACAGTAAGTGCTGCTAACATATGGTTAAATGAATACACGCTTACACCATGTAGGCTTCGCTTACCAGTGTGCAAATGTGCTTAGAATTTACATTTAAGCAATGCTTACACCTGCTAAGCATAGCTCAACCCTGGTAACCAGTAATCACATTCCAGTCTGATAAAATAGCAGGGTAATGACACCTTTAATAAGTGTATTTAATTCCATGTACATAACATGCTTCTATGTGCTGTTATTACAGTAGCAGAGGGTGTGAGTATACTGCATGGGACACCTGACTATACATGGTTAGTACAGCAATCTTTTCTCTTTGTACGTATTTCGTACATGGGTAGTATCCCAGGTTATATGCAGTCACACTTGCATGTATTATATCATTACATTACTACTTTTAACAGTGCTTTCCCAGGTAAGAGTAGATTACAGATTGTAATACTAGAACCATACACCCCTGCATGGAAAGCTGGACAATGAGTACTGCCTATCATGTTCTTGGTGTGTGAGGTGTATGTTATTAAGTATTTGCTACTGGATATTGATCTGGTATTTGGATAGTAACTGTAGACTACTATGTGTTTATCACATGTCATTGAGGGCTGCTGTCATGTAGTACTGGCATACCGATCAGTGTCAGATGCCTATCTGTCAAAACATTCATCCTAATGCATAACCTGTTGTCAAGCTGATTTCTGTCTGTCCTCTGTACAAATGTGCAGATGTCAGGTATCCATTTTGGCTGCTTACAGGCAATCTATGCTTGGCTGACACTGACATGTCTGCCCAGCTGTGTTCTGAATGCCACAGCTAGGAAACCCCATCCTGTATGCACCATATGCCATGGATACCTCAACCAGACTACCACAGTCAACAGAACATGTTTGGGTATGGGTCTCTAATCCAGACACTGGCCATGTTATGTAATATATGTTGCATGCATGTCAATCGGATCACCTCACTGACCCTCTGCAAGAGAAAACCAGATGATGACTGGATGTTGCATTTAACTGTCACCCTGGGGATCACTCAAGTGGCATCAGTTGATAGATGGCCTGCTGATAAATGTCAGGTGGCATGATACCAGTGTACCCATATCCCCTACTCTTCTCATCTCTCCATGGACATTAGCCTGGTACACTCCTAGGAATACCTGCACCTATGGACCCCAGTACTGACATATGTGTCAGTGTGTGTTTTACTGAGAATAACAGTGTCTGTGTGTTTGTAAACTTGTAGTTGATAATACTCTGAGGACCTTCTCACCCACTACACCCCCATTGTCATACTTAGAAATGGCTGATGGTGTAAATGACATTAAATGTACCTTGTTACACTCTTCACCCTATGGGCCACATGGAGCTTGCGGTACCAGCATAACACTCTTCTACAAATGGGTAGATAGGTGTGGGTTACCCTGTGAGTCCTGGCAAATGTGTGTATGTGTGGGAGTGTATATATTTGTAGGAGAACAGCATTCTGAGGCCACATTCTCCAAATACAATAAACCTTGCCATACATTATAAGGGATAATGATGTTGCTGACATTAGGAGAGCCACGACAAACCCTCACCCTACTATCCCTGTGGCATGTTCAATAAATACCGATCCCTGTAGTTGCACTGATTAGATAGACAAGGGTTTGTATTGCAGTCCTGGTCAATGTGTGACTGTGGGTATGTCAGAGCATTATCACGGGTTTGAAAGAGTACAAAATCCAATGTAGGGTGTGGGTGCTGGGAATACTGTCTTTACACCATGGTACCCCCCAGTACATGTCCCAATGTTCCACTGTATGAGGACCATTGTCACCATCAACCATACAGGTAACTGATTACACTATCCAGCCCAATGATGCATGTGCTGTGTGCAAATTCTCTGTAACAGAATGGACTCACTGGCATGGTAGTTAGCACTGCTTAACACAGGTATGTCAGATGTGTTTATGACTGTTATGTGTTTGTCAATGTGTATACGACAGTATGTCATACTATGTATTGTTCATTAAGACCCAGTACATCCCCCATTACTATACTGTATAAAGCCTGGTGATGTTCTTCACTTAACAAGAAACTCGGGACACACCTCATCCTAAAAGCTCTGTGGTGTGTGGAATTAAAGCCAAACACATTAGTAGCAATAAGTATCTAGGTAGGGGTTCTACTCTCAGTGTTGCCAAGTAGGTGTGTGTGTGTGTGTGTGTGTGTGTGTGTGTGTGTGTGTGTGTGTGTCTGTGTTTGTATGTGAAGGGATCTACTTCAGTTTTGTCCCAGGAGATCATTTGTCTGAGAGCTAACTGGCTAAACCTAACATTTCAAAGGAATCATCTTGTGGAAATTCATTCCATCAAAACTAGTAGCAGATGTGCAAATGCCCTCTTCCCCATTGTACAACTGTACAGCGATACTGGAGTTGGTATATATAGTTGGGTGTGGTTGTTGTGGGCACAGCCACCCTCTTTGGGGTTATTGCAGTGCGTATCCTCCCTGCTTAGTCTGCTGTTATACTGTACAGATTATGTTAACAGGGTACGTAGTTGTTAATCACACTATGTGTGGTTCTACGCCACCCCATACCCTCCAAAGTAGAGGTCTGTGCCACCCACACCAGCACACCTATGTTTACCAACTTCAGGATTGTACTACATTGGGGAAGAGGACATATACCCTGCCAGTACCATCATCAATGACATTAAACTGACAGACTACTTATTTACTGATGTGATGTTTTGCCTATTTTTCTTGGTGGAATAACATAGGCCAAAATGAGTTCACTGCAAAATTAAGTACATCCATGTGTACAGTATTTTCTGTGTATTGCACCACACCAAACACCAAAGCCTCTGTGTGTGTGTGTTATTCACAAACATTTGGTGTATGCCACCCAGTACACTTACCATAATCCACTGTAGAAGAGCTGCTTACATCAAGTACCATACACTGACCTGTATACACCACTCAGACCTATCAGCCATGTGGGACATGTGGTAACTGTTATACAGACCTGTTACTTGTGTTCAGCTGTACTCAGGATATGACACAGTCAATGTGTCACCACAGTGCATACCCCTTGTAGGAAAGGACAGCAGACCAACATCCTGCTGACACACAGACACCTACAACACAAACTGAATACATTATGGAGACCACAATCAGTCATTGTTAATAACAGCTATAATGCATCATGACTGGACAGCTGCACACCCTGACATGTAAGCATTAAACATCACAGCTGAAAACATGTTAAACATTGTTACATTGCTAAACCTTAGTGCATTCACCCTGTGGATCAGAACCATATTAGCATGTCCCTGCATTGATGGTATGGATGACATGGATGTGTCCCAGGTATCATAATATGCACAGGGTGTGTTGTGAGTTTGCCAGAGACCTAGACTGAGCTGTTTGGTTGACATCATGTGTGCATGTTAGAGGGTTCTTTATCAACAGGGCTGTGCAGATGTGGTGTGTGTAGGTATGGAGGTGCCCTAGCTGTATTGGTGATGTGTGTGTGTATGTATGCACACAGTTTTATCATGTGGCTGCCCTATACAGGGATTTGTTGGACAGTTGAAGACCATACATGGCAGGGTGTACAGTTCACCATGTCTGGTCACAGACACAGGAACTGTGCCTGCCATGGGTTCCAAGGGCACTACCAGGTAGAAGCCCAGATATGTTACTCTCCCCTGATGATGACAAATGTCCGCTGGATCTGCGTCCCTGTTAGGACTGGCCAGGACCATGTGCACATGGCCTGGTGCATTGTGGTGTGGACTGCACCCTCCCTGCAGTGCTCCTGCTGTTACTGCCATTACGGGAGCGGTTGTGACTTGTTGGACATCCACGTAGATCTCCACCTGTTGGTGTTGTTGACCTACGTCCATGTGGCTGACTCCCTACTCCCACCATATGCTCTAACACAGACACCACATGGTTGAAGATTCCCACCATCTCACCCAACCATCTATCCAGGACCTCTGCAAAATAATGGTGGACACCTGCAAGATCATGGATGTTGTCAAGTACAGCACAATGAGTAGCCCTCTGGAGCCTCAGACTCTGTCTGGTGTAAAATTATATATGTGCCTTTGCCTCCATGATGGCCTGAAACATGCATCTGGTGACACTTGCTGTGGTACTTCTGCCAGGGGCATGATGACCAGCAGCCCTCCTACAAGCAGCCCTGTACATCTGCCTGTGTGAGACCTCGCCAGTCATCTGGCTATGGCTGCTGTGTACAGATGCACTTGCCATAGTCCCCACACTGTTCTGTCCCATGCCACCACCCACCAACTGTCCCTCATCTATGGCCACTGGTGATGGGGTATGTATAGGCATTGTGACTGTGTGCGGGGATGGGGTGGATAAAGTGGGATGTCAACAGATGGCACAGCTTCAGCCCCTGTAAACCCTGCCTGTGCCTCACCATACCTATCATCATTGTCAGAGTCTGTATGGACACTAACATCAGTTTGCCTGCAGGAGGGACCCTGACCCACCTTGCCACCTGTGAGGGGAAAACAAAAAAATTAATTTAAGACTTGTACATTATTGCTTGCCTCTACACATACTCACACACACACACACACACACACACACACACACACACACACACACACACACACACACACACACACACACACACACACACACACACACACACACACACACACACACACACACACACACACACACACACACACTGTCACTTACTTACAGGTGTGGTGGCACAAAGATATTACACAGACCTCTCATTACCCAACAGTCAACATGCATGATATATGGCACTCAACAGCATGCACTGCAGCTATACTCAATCCTTGTTTCCAACATTATACATCTCTGTGATGCATGAGTTGTGTTAGTAGGTGATGACCCTTCCCTGGAATGAACACACTGTACCCATGTACACAATATTTCTGTGCACCTGTACAGCACCCTGGCATGTACTGTGCACCATACTTCACAAGTGTACACACGATTGCTAAATGTATATATGTGTGGCAGTTATGTTTCCTCTGTTGCTTACTATGTGTTTGTCTGACATACCTGGGATGATATGAGGATAGATGTCAATAGTTAATGCCTGACCTCTGATTTACAGATCTCATCATCAGCAGTGCATGTATGAGCAATAAAATCCAATTACACTGACAACCTTCAAAACTTACTGTTGATATGAGGAGTGTACACACCCTAGTTGACATGCCAGCCTCTTCTATGATATGCAATGGGGCCACAATAATGCATATGTTAACATTACACACACCTGATATGTGACATATGACCTGTGCAATCAAATGCAGTATCAAACAAATGTTGGTCGCGCAGATGATGATTGGGATGCATACAATATGTGGGTTGCATAAGTGTGCACACCTTTAACACAACGGTTTGTTGCATCACTTTTTAAGTGAACTATAGCAGTCACTATTCCTGGAAGGGGTATACAAGCATGGCCCATCTTTACTTGCCATTATTTCATCACTCTGCCCTACAAATGTCCCCCAACACTGCCGGATTGCAAGGTCAGCTCATGTGCACAGCCCTTGGAGGTCACATAGTGCCTTCATTATTGCTGTGGAGTCAGGGTTATGTCTGGCACAATTTATGACCTTGACTGTGTTCAGATACAGCCATTCTTAGTGAGCTTTGGATGTATACTTCAGTTCACTGTTGTGTTTCAGGATGGCATCCCTCTCCATCCTCAGCCTTATTGCAGATGCTTGACAACTATGGGCCGCACATGAGTGTCATTTTGCAGTGTTCCAAATTCAGAATGCCATGTCTACTGGCCTAGTTCCTGCTAATGAACAGCAAACCTAAAGGTGTACACTGGTACCAGCAAGGTAAAAATGGGGATGATAGGCCTGAGGTGGAGTGAGATGTTGCTTGTGCACCACATGTATCTTTATTAATACTGTCTGTAGGTTTCAGCCTTGGTTTCAGTACACCATTACACATTGCAACACATGCCTTTGGGAGACTTGATGTTATGCATATGCTAAATGTAGAAAGCCCTGGATGATGTTTCTTGTGGAACAGCTCTTCCATCTAATTACTCTTACCCATAGGCCACACTTATGCAGATTCCAGCTGAGTGTCAACAGGTACTGCACAGGCAGTACTTGCTAGACATTCCTGCAAGTCCCTCAATATTGCTGCATGTTTCTGGGTAGCCTCCATGACCAGTTTGCAACAAGTATTGTCATCTGTCTTGAATGGGCATCTGTTTATTTTCTACATTAAAGTTGTCCCATATTTCATACACACATACATGAGTGTCTGCACTGTTTGCCATGGTATATGCAATGGTGAGGTAAGGCTACTTCTCCCACGCCTGAGTGCTACCTTTCAGATATGGCATCCATTCAATGGTTTGTAAGATGTATGCAAGCAACGGCTGCCTCTGTTGCAGGTGAGTGGGCAAATGTCATGGACATACTTCTTGGACAGCAGACCATTACTTGGTGTGACATTGAGGCCCTGTACTTGATGGAAGGTGTGTACTCAAGAAGAGTGAATGCTGTCATTACTTCAAAACCTGCTTCCACAATATGTTATTTGGAGTGTGTGCACACATATGCTTCCCGTGTTTAAGGTATGTATTCCCCATATTTGTTGTCCTAACATAAGGTTCCATTTTGCACATTCATTGCTCATGTTAATATCACAATACAGGTTGTCAAAGGTGTGGAATATGGTATTGTGATCTGCAGTTGTTTAGATCAGGAACAGTTGCCATAGTAATAGTGGTGTATACACTGTTGTAGCCACTGTATAAGGATAATATTTCAGACATGTCCCTACTGTAGGCCATTTCTCCCAGTATTATGTTCATCTCTGTCCACACATCTTGCAATGACAGGTTGTTGGGTATACTGCAGGACTCTTGCATACCCTTCAGATATGCCACCATGGTGACCACTGTGATGCAGTGCAATTAACAGCAGCAATAACTGAACATGTACATCATGCATTATTGGTAGGTGTGTTAAATTTGTGAATAACATGGCCAGTGTATTAGCAAACTTGAACAAAACAACTCCATACTCACCAGCAACAGGCTGCAGCCCCAGTTGTATACCAGAGGGACCTACATAGTTATGTGAGAGATGTAATGTCAGTAGCCACATCTGTGGCATTGGTACAGGGTGGGAGCAACATTTCATTACATCAACACTACAAACCCACAATACTAGAGATTATGCACATCTGTTCATTACTACACTGCAGCAACAGACTATGTTATCCGACATATGCATGAAGATACTTTACAGATGAAGATGGATAAGCAACAGTGGTCTACTAATGTTCTCTGGGGCCTTACCTGCATGCTCCTCATCCATTGTGTGGCTGGCACTCACCTCCACAATGCTATCTTCAGGCTCCTGACTTGGCTGGTGGGCATGTGCCCGAAGGGTGGTGAGGAGCTCCTCAGCATGTGTCAGTGGGGGCTGGATGGCATGACCCCCCACCTGTGGCTAGCTGGTCTCTCCTAACTGCAGCAGCATGCTGACAGGAGTGGCGGATCAGATCGGTGCAACAATGTCGCACCTGCTCATAACTGTGGTTATGCAGGCCAACAACATTTACTCTGTGGATAAGCTCATTCCACAGGGCAGTCCTCTCCTGCAGATCATGGGCCCTGTGTCCAAATAGGGTTCCATGATGTAGTACAATGAAGTTTATAATGACATCAATTTCCTGGGGTGTATATGCAGAGAGCCATTCTCGGAACATTGTACCTGGAAAACATAAACAGGAAAAAAGGTCAGAGGACCTCATACTGCAAGGATATAAAAGTTGTTAATTGACATCTCTCCCTCCCCTTACCATATCTGCAACAATAATCTAAACACACAAATCAATGGGTATGTTTACACCAAACCTGCTGTTGGGACATATATCCTATTTTTCAACAAATATTGAAATGTGTTTCTATTCATGTTCCATGTTGAAACACTATCATTGGTGGCCTGCTGCTATCACTGTAACCTGCATGCCATTGTAATGGCCACTGTGGTGCCATATATGCATGTGTTCTGTTTGCTATACAACCATGCTAAATCTGGTGTTTTGGGTTAATGGGAATATCTATGCATACTGTTATAACTAATCCTGGATTGTGTTGACTATTACTAACCCACATATGTTCTAAAACTGCAACACAATAGCATGTTTGGGAAGGCCATTCCCAGCAGACCCACCTCTCCTACCTCATCTGGCCATGGTACTGGGCCCCAGCACATCTAGGACCCACCCCAGGACCTTCTCATCCCTGGCCCTGCACTACCTTCAGGTGGAACTGCCACAGGGGATGGGGATCATCCCCCCTGGGAGCAGGTGCAGACAGGATCCTGTCACCTGAAACCAGATCCAGGGTCTGTTGCGTAGGGAGCTCTGCAGAGAATTGGGAGATCTGCTATGCCAGCTTGAGGGACTCATGGCACATTAGGAGGGTCAGCCTGCCCCTCCTGCTCAGCCCCCAGCAGAGCCACGAAGGTGCAGTGGTGACTGCTCATATGTGGGGACCTCAGTCCCACTGTTTCCATTTGGGGGCTCATGGGCTTCCGATTTCCAAACACCCCTCCCCGTCCAAGGTGTATACCCCCAATATGTGTCATACACTGCCCCTGTATGCTGTCTTGTCTGTCTTCTGACCCAACTTACCTCCCCAAATATACCTACTATCCTTCCCCAACATCCCACACTCACCTTAAAAAAAGGGCAATCTTTTCCCATAAATAATTTCGCACCATACATAACTGTCCATTTCGCACCTGCTTACAACTGCTTAAACGTGCCTTAATCACTATGTATCCAACAGCCCTTGTTCTGCCTGGCAAAAAAAAAATCAGCCCTTGCAAGTGTTGAACCCAGGACCCTGCACAAAATAGCCACAGCAATTCAACACTAATCCATCTGAGCTGTAGATATGTGTGATGTTTTCTCAAACATATCATGCAGCACAGTCATTCAACAGTAGGGAAAATGTTTATATATATATATATATATATATATATGTGTGTGTGTGTGTGTGTGTGTGTGTGTGTGTGTGTGTGTGTGTGTGTGTGTGTGTGTGTGTGTATATGTAGACATACATGTATATATATATATATATGTATATATATATATATATATATATATATATATATATATATATATGTATAGTGCATTCAGACATCAGATCCACACTCTGAACCTCCTTCTTCCACAGCTGAAATGTTCTGCCTTGCTACAAAATAGAGCATCACATATGGACAAAGCCTGACACTAGAGGGGGATATATAGGGACAGATCATAGATATACCTATTACAAACATATGAAGTGTGTGCATGATACATTTCACATTACCATGACTGTTCTGAAGATGGTGGGGTCTGAAACTCATGTGTCTGTTATGACTTCATTACTTCCACCTTAAGCTATTTGCCAGACTAAGATAGATGTTTGGAGGAACATAACAAACACTGTGATGACTTAAATCTTGACATTCTGTGCGGATCTGCACAGTTGACAGGTATGGCCCACTGCCCACAGGGCCAGGTGCTATGTCCATAGCAGTTGTTCAGCGGGACATCATTACAGCAAGTCTTGATGGTGCATATAAATCTTTCAACATCATCTATCCCATTATTACAGACCAAATACTACATTCAATTACATGCTGACATGTTTCACATACCTGTTTTATTATTGTGCTCTCTTCTGTGTACCAGTTGTATGTCTTCATTGTTTGTTTTCTTGTTTGTTTGTTTTTTAGTATTATTTTTGTTTTTTAGGGTTATTTTTGTTTTTCCTTTGTTTTTTTTTTTCTCTCTCTCTTCACTACAGGGATCAAGCTGGTTTGAATAAGTTGCAGCATGGCTTTTGTAGGTGATGTTCATGATCAGGTGATGGCCTCTGCATCACCCCACTTGCTAATTGTATGCAGGCAGCTGTGTAATTCTTCCAATAGCCAATATCATAGCAGCCCATTACTGTAAATGACTATATAATGGGTGTTGTCCCTTTACCTTTCCTGTATGGAAGACATCCTTCCTGTGTGTGGGCAGCAGTGCTACAGACAGCAGGCAGCAATATCTCTTACAAAAAGACATGTGGACACAGGCCAACTACATGTTTGTATAAGGTTCCAGACCTAGGGACAGTGAATGAGTATTGCTGTTATATGCATTGAATAATGCTAGTTTTACAGGGTTTGTGTGTATATGCTAGTTTTGCATGGATTGCAGTCTGTCTGCATAGCTCTCAACTGTGGGCTTCTCCACATGATGGCCAGAAGATTGGCTGTTATGTTTTGTCTGTTCCCCATGCAAGTCTTGTCCCTGACATATCAGTGACATTCTCTCCGTTGATTGCTATCAGTACATGGCACCATCCATTTGTGTTTCTGATTTCATATTCCTGAATAAGGGTATGTTGCAACCAGTATGTTGCAACCAGTCCTGTAATGCCAACAACTTTCACAGTGTATAACAGCAATATTTCAAATATGGCCCTGTGTTTCAGCCTCTGTCCTCCAACTATATACCAGGCTTTGTCCAGATGTCATGCAGTAAGAGCGTGAGAGGTAATGGCCTCAAATTATTTAGTGCTGACATTCCTGCCATCATTCCAGTGATGTCATGGATTCCCACACAAATTGTGGGGTAGGGTCCATATATATGAGGGCTACAGCTGGACAAAACATGTGTGACCCTGTTCAGTCTGGAGGCCAGTATACGGAGAGCACTGTTATATGCCCTTGTAAGACATTTTATGGGGATGAGTTTTAAATGTTTTTAACCTAGGCTGTTACAACATGTGAGGGATATCAGTAATAAGAACCATTAAGGTATATGGCTGTACATTTTCATACGTTTCACCATGAGAACAGTGGTGGGCTAGAGTTTACTGTCTTACACACAGTTCTGTTTGTCAGTGAGATAGTGACATTTTAAGTTAAGCATTGTTATGTAACAGATACATCTACATTGTGACAACTAATACTTTTCCCCCTAGAGGTTGAGTACAGAGTGTAATTAGAGGCTGTTTAACAACACCTGTAATTAAGTATTATCCAGAAAAAAAAGGAGGTACCAGACCACGACTAAAACAACCATACATTTATTTCACATAAAAATGAGAAACCTGGTTAGCGCTTTCACAGCCTAAAAGCTGCTTCATCAGACATTACAAAAATCCAACTACTCTTATTTTTAAACTGACTTCAGCCAATGCTTAAGCATTTCCAGTTAAGTGCATAATAATACTTAAAGCAACATACTGTATATCTGTCATAAATACATTTTAAAATGACACTTTTAACCTAAAAACATATGCACAACAATGCAAAAAGAAATATAAAAAATATATAAATACAAATATACATATATATATTCATATAGTGACAATTAAAAACACATTAAGTAATACAAAACAAATTATTCACCTTCTAAGTGGTCTATTAGATAAGATGGGCTGGATAGATATTTTATCATTTAAACCCCTGCCCATAATAGCCCACATTCTTATTATCCATTCTAATTCCTTAGTTTCCACTAAGTTCCTGATAGCACCTACAAACACTCTGTCAATGACCATGAACTTAAAAACATGCTGAATTCCCATTTCCATCACATGTTTCACTAGGACATTCATTTCTGCTTGCCTAGAGATATCATATAAATATTCGCTTATACGGTCCCGGAACCTACGAGTTGTCATTCCCACATAGAATGAATTACATATGACACAATATGCCAAATAAATAATATTTGTAGTATTGAAATCCACTATAAGTCTAAAACTAAGTTCTTTCCTGGTGTCAGGTTGAACAAAACTTCCACTACTATCAATAGTGTGGCAATAATTGCACTCATTGCAAGGATATGTGCCAAAGTTAATATCATTGTCATCCTCTGAGGCAGTATTGCATTTATTATGTCTGGGCCCACATAACAATCTCTTACATGAGTTCTTAATTTTGTATGCATAATGTGGGTTATGCCCCACTAGTGCCCATACCCATTCATCAGCATGTAATATATTCCAATTCTTACTGAAAATGTTCTGTAGCAACTTAATATTGCTTGCATATGTCACTGGGATTCTCATGAATCCTTTTTGTTCTATATTGGGTGGGATTTCAACCTGATGTTCTGAAAAGAATGGCTTAGCTTCTTTATTCCTTAGATGTTTGTTTTTTTCCACTATGGGTTGACCTTCCCGTTTACTGTAACCCCTCATGACAAAATTCTTCTCCAAATTATCCATCTCCATTTCCATTCTTTGATCATCTACAGTCAACCTTGAGACTCTCAGAGTTTGCCCTTTCATAATGTTATTGAAGACATGGGATGGATGCATACTGCTCCTATGAACATAGGTGTTCCTATGGCATTCCTTTCTAAAAATCTCAGTCTGAAAATCCCCATTATCAATCCTTACTATCCTCACATCCAGAAAATCAATTGATCTCAATGATTTATTAGCCATAACTTTAAGGAAAGATGTACCATTTTCAAGGCCGGTCACAAAGCAGGGGCCGGGTGAAAGAAGATAGGCCATTCTTTTCAGAACATCAGGTTGATATCCCACCCAATATAGAACAAAAAGGATTCATGAGAATTCCAGTGACATATGCGAGCAATATTAGGTTGCTACAGAACATCGTCAGTAAGAATTGGAATATATTATGTGCTGATGATCGGGTATGGGCACTACTGGGGGATAACCCACATTATGCATGCAAAAATAAGAAATCACTTAAGAGATTGTTATG
>NC_056729.1:609003309-609115809 GCF_019279795.1 Protopterus annectens | reverse complement strand
TTTTTCTGAAGGTTTTGTGGTCTGAAAATCAAATGTATGTCATTATTTAATTACTACAATTCTGAGATCATCCCACTGATTTGCCAGGGGGACAGAGTGACAGGCATAAAATATGAGCCAATTATCTGAAAATTCTGAAAAAATCTGTACAGTTGAGAGGTTTGATTATGTATAAAGCTTAGTATCACTCCCAGCATTCGAACCATGGCTGTGTCTGCTAAAAATACAATTTAAGTTTCATCAGAGTGTGTTATTTGGATATTGCTGTCTACCTCTTCAGTGTTTTCTGTATAAGTGTCTCTTGGCTGTACAATCTGATCTTGTACTTACAGCAGCCTTATACATACATTCCAAGACATTTTTATATAGCATAATGTGGGTAACAGTGGTTAACACAACATTACTATTCAGAGAATGCAACAATAAATGCCATACAATAGCAGAGTAAACACAACCAGTCCAGGATTTAGAGCTTTATTGCCAGGCAGTGACAGTTTTATTTAAATATGACCTATATGGGACTATTACTGTCATATTGTCTGGTTTATTTAGTACAACCCATACACAGTTTTTATACTGCCAGGTGACTTTCTACTACTTTATATTTATTTGGTATGACTACTACAAGCAGGATTGTTACTCACCAGCCTCGCGATGCCGCCTTTGTAACCTACTAGCATGGGCTTCTTGATTTACAGCCCGCTCAGCTGCAGCTGTAAGGAAAATAGAGAATATTTAGGCATACCTATCCATCATATACACAGGCTGGATATTAGTAAACAGTTATTGGTATGAGTACTTACACACTGCTGGGACATCACCCCTCTGCCTTGCTTCTTGGACATACTCATCCCAGAGATCCCTCTTTCTCTGCTTCAAGTTGGCATAGTTGTATAGGACCTGCTCACTGGTCCAAGGGACACCAGTGGCACTGGTGAGATCATGGGTGAGATGGTCTCAGTCTTTGGCTTTATATTGGGAGCTTTGGTACTGGCCCTGCAGCAGTCTCTCATCATGGATTTGTACCAGGAGTCCTACCATGACCTTGGACTCCTGCATGCCCCAGCGCTGTGCACGGAAGCGCATGCCCTCAACAACTCCTGCCATACTGCCTACAGTGGGAAGCTGTAACCAGTTATGAACTGTATTCCTGCCTGTGGTGTTTAAATATGGGCGATGTCTCAACCTTTGCCATGATTGGATGGTTTTGAATATGCTGAGCTAAGCTAAGCTACGGGCAAATCTGCTTAGCTAAGGTTGGCAGTGCTTAAAGGGGCAGGTTCAGCACTACTTACCAATGGGTAAATCCACTTAGCTGAGCTACTAATTGCTTAGCAGTCATATTTACAATGCTTACACCTGGTAAGCAGAGCTGTGCAATGCTTAGCATTGCTTATTTTTTATTTTATAGACTATCTTCTGTATGGCATTGATTCATCATTCATTACATATTATAAATTTGTTTAATGTCCCTAACACCCCCCAATCTGCTTTCATTACATTTATTCATGTGTGACTATACTGTATGGAGCACTTGTGTTTATATGGGGGTTTCACAACTTTATTAAACTGACACCTCACATCTGGACCAAATACAGTAATCTGGTTAACAGATATACGTTATTTAGTAGCTAATTATAAAAATAAATGTTTATGTACTGCTTTCACATGTAAAATGCAAACTGGTTACAGTGGGGCTCAAACCAGAAGTGGCTGCTTGCAAAGCATAAGCTCTAACCACTACATTATTGCACTATTGCAATATTGCTTATGCTGGATGTCTTTTGGTATTCAACTTCTTGTGCTGTTTAAGCTGGACTAAGCATAGTTAAGCAACAGGCACTCCCACACAGCTATGCGTAAACTTTATCGCATGTTTAAAAAAAATATATTTGTTGTGTTATTTTATTTGTACCCTTCAGAATATCCCTGCTAATGCTGAACCTGTCATTCTATCAACTTTCTGCTTTGTGGGACAATTGTCCCTTTTGGCTTTGTCCACATTCCTTTCTCTGGCAAGTTGTGAGGTGTGCGCTATGTGCTTATGCTACATGGATTATTCTAACAACATTTGCCTTGGTAGGGATGATTATCCCTTATGGCTTTGACCAGATTTGTTATCCTGACAGGTTGGGGGTGTTATGAGCATTCTCACCCATTTTAAATTGCCAAAAGGAAATTCTGGAGTGTAGAGGGCTTGTATATTGTGAGAGATTCATGGTTTGCATGATACACTGACAAGTGATAAAAATTGTGTGTAAAATCAAAAATTACGAAATCAGTGACAAATTAGTAATAGACATGACTTGACATTTCATAAAACATTAAATGAGTAGAATGAGTGATTATTCAAGTATTCAATTTAAACACATTACTGGATGTGTATGAAATAAAGGCCGTGACTGAAACTAAAAACAAAAGAAAGCTCAAACAAATAAAATAAATAAAAATAAAATCTGTGATAAGGATGTCACAAAAGTATTAAAGATCACACCTGGTAAAAAATGCACAGTCAGATATCACAACTAGTACAATCAATGTGGCTACAGACACAAGGAGGGGCATAACAGAGCCATTAACTGAACAATTAGGCCATGTGAAGGTCATACTCATTTCACAAAAATGTCTCAAGTTGAAATAAAGTGTTAGTGGAAGACTTAGATGCATTATACATAGAAGGACAGATTAAAACTGATTTCCATTTTGTGTGCTTGAGCTGTATAACATGAATGCAATATAAACTATAAGAGTCAAAAAACAGAATTTTTGGTCAGAAAAGCTTGTGATTAGAAGCAGATAAATGGCATTTACCATTTATCCTGGATACTGATGCAGAATGCAACATACTGCTTGAAACTCCATTTGAGTTGCTGAATATATAGTTAAACACTCTTGGCATATTCTGGGATAAACTTAAGCTTAAGGGTCAGATTTTGTCTGACTTTCAGTAGAAATGTATAAAGTAAAAGTTGATACTTCCTAGTAATTTCTTTGGAAAAGAATTTAGAGCAAAGAAGTATACTGGGCTATAATCCAGAGACACCATGTATGACTAAAAGGGTTAATACTCTGCAGTTAAAGAATGATTTTCAATTCAGGCAATCAGGTACATGAATAAAGCCAATGGTTTTGGTTTTAATATGACTTATAAAGCTAATGTATTTGGTTTAAATACGATGTTCTTGATGAAGCTAATAGTAAAAGCCACAAACACGGTTAACACTTTTTTGAAACACCCAGATATAGTGAACACATTTATGATGAGCAGTAAGCTTGTGTGCAAATTCATATAAGTATACAAGCTAATGTAAGTAGTTGCAAAATGTTCCTTAAATATAGAGAGTTTATCAAAGCTAGAAACATTTTCCTTATACTTGTTTCCCATAACAAAATGATTTTAAAATAATGTGTTAAAAATGGTGATAATACTAATAAATAAAGTAGCTGGAATACTGTTGTGTTCTTCACTGTTAATCAGGAAACAGAGCTTTGAAAATTGTGTTCTTAAGGATACTGTTATTGTGTGCAAAATACTGTCTGAAGTAACTATAGATGTCTTGCAAAGTTATGCTGATTTGTTTAATGGCCTATGGTTTAGTGGAAGAGTATTATGCTATGATTTTGCCTGAGGCAGTACTAGTAGTACATGCCCCAAGAATAGTACATGTTGCAGTCAAACATAGAAATAAATGGAAATGAAATGCATGGATTCTAAGAAAGTAATTCTAAAGTAAACATAATTGAATGGATGTGAAACTAGAAAAGTAACCACTGTGAAGTAAAATGTGTGAAATACATAAAAAACAAAACATAAACACATATTCAAAAAGAAATGTCATCTGCTGCAAACAGCTGGTGATATTTTTGCAGACGTGCCCTCTATGTTCTTTTCAATGCTTATGCTAATTAATAATGTTGGTAAATCAGACTACAGGAAATTAGTCTGAAGCTTTGCACATTCAACACTTTTCTAGGTAGACAATGTTTCTATGATTTTAATTTTGAATTGAATGAATCCCTGAAGCATTTCAAACAACATTAACTGAAATTATTTAAGGTGGACAATGTAAGTGATCACCTTCTAATTTAATAAGTTACTAAAGAGAACACAATTTATTAAGTTGCCAGATAAATGGTGGCAACAATGCTTGAAGCTGAAGAAGAATACATGTTAAGATCTCCGTATCGACTGTCAAGTAATGGGACATGTGTTGACATGAGACAGCCTCAAACCAAAGTCTAATAAGGCTAAACATGCAGAAACTCCATAACATCTAATCTCTTCTACAATTCCATGTTACAACGCAATATATTTTCAAGATTATTAGAGTTTTGTCATTTACAACATTTCCCATTGGACACTAGTAGACTGAATTTTCATGTCTTTGGTCAATAAACCAAGAAAGGTTCTTTGGGATGCATGAGAGGTTAGTCACTTATTAAGTTTATTTCATGTTATGATCACAACCGTTTATACTTCATGGGTGTTAGTGAGCATTATTATCACAAAAAGAAAGACACTGGCTTATTTGTTGAGAACTTTAACTAATATTCAAGAATGCTGTGCTTGAGGAGATATTAGACTTAGTTTTTGTTTGTCAAAATGTCATAACTATTTCTATAGAACTATTCACTACAAAGTCAGATCATAAGCCACTAAAGGGCATATTTATAAAAAACAGCTTCAGAAAGTACTAGCAAGTCTTCAGAGAACATTAATGACTTCACAAATGTATGGAATTCATGTTCAGTGCAAACCAGGTCAGTTAATGCATATCACTGACACAATGTATAGGACATATATGCAAAACATAAAGAAAGATATGGAAGTTTTGTGCATTACATCATAATTGCCTGCATGGACTAAGAAGATAAAAGAGCTAAGCATCACTAAAGGCAATACAGTACATGTGTTTTTTGTAAGATGTAGTTAAAAATGAGTGACCAGATAATGCCAAGACAAAGCTTCCAGACATCAATGTAAGTTCCTGTACCATGATGAACTTTCTTTTTTTTTCAATAATAAATCTTTATTGTTTTATCATTTTCAATACAAATTTCAAACAAATACAAATTTAAAAATAAGAACCAACTAATGTATCTAACAATAACACCATAACATATATACAATATTTACATGAATGCTTCCACCTGTAACACAAGTTTATACAAAAAGATATAAAAATAATTGAAATTGGTTCAAGTATTACACAAATTGCTGTTACAAAGTTCTCTTACAGTGTATAAATGACTCATAATAGATTTAGGTTTAAAATATTAGGCTAATATGATATTAAACACTTGTTCCCATATTTTCGGGTTATTGATATTTTTATTATGTTGATGTAGAAGTAATTTGTGGGCTAATATATGTCTCATAGCTAGAATTTTAAATTTATGCCATGAAGTTTGGGATGGGTTTAACCAATTAGTAGCTATATATAGTTTCATTAATAAGAAGATATTAATAATTATGATACTTTGTGTTCTAGAAAGTTATTTTGGAAGGATATGCAAAATCATAAATTTCCATGAAAGTGTTGTACTTTGATAACCCATCTTTTGAAGTTGTATTTTTAAAGAGTTCCAAAGTTTATAAATGCAGGTGCAGCTCCAGAACATATGAAGAAGATCAGCAGGTTGGTCTTTGCAGTATGGACAATTTGGGGAGTTTTTAGAATTGAATTTATGCAGGCTAAGGCGTGTATAATATGCATTATTCAATATCATAAGCTGAGTATACATCAACTTTTGAAGAGAGATAGATTTTGTTGTCCAGTCTATTGCTTTTATTATTTGACTTTCTTCTACCAATGGAATTTTCTTTTTCTAATAATTCGATAAAAGAACATTATCCTGGAATTTAAACTCTTTTATTAATTTATTTGATACGGTTATAAATTTAACATCTTGTTGAAGAGCTTGCCACAAATTAGAGCATTTAGTTAAATCCTCATCTCTGGGTTTAAAATTCTTAAAGTAGCTTATAAAGAGTTCCCTAATTTGTCTCAATATGACTAGATAATTTTTAGGTAAGTTTAATTCTTGTCTTATTTGATTAGCTGAAAATTTGAGATATATGTAAATGTCAATTAAAGTTAAATTAACTATTAATGGGAAATTTTTAAGATCTATTAATTGACGATTTAATCTCAAGTTAGGGTCCCTATAAAAGGGTTGAAAGACCATCATATACTGAGCATGATCTAATGATTGAAATAAATTTTGTATAGATGTTATATATACTTTAATGTGGTCCATTATCCCATATAATTTCAGCTTATCTTTTCCTAGAAAGGGTACTGCTTTAGGATTAATATTAAAATTTAATATATGTTTATAATTCAAAATTACTCATGTTGGTGCCCATTTAGTGCTACATACATCATAATTAGCAATTCTTAGGAGTCTATTAGAGTTTATTATTAAATAGTAAATTTCAAAATTTGATAAATCCAATCCCCCTCTACTTTTTGGGGTCATTAATTTATCATACAATATCCTTGTTTTCCTTGGCACCCAAATAAATTTAGCTGATTCTTTATGAATTTGTTTAAAAAATGTCTTCAAAATTGCCACTTGTGCAGATATAAAAATATATGATAATCTTGGTAATATATTAATTTTAATAACTGAGACCTTTGCCAATACTGGTAATCTTAAATTCTTCCATCTCCCAAAATCAGATATTATTTGATCCCAAACTGTTTTAATGTTAATATTATAAAAATTCTTATCATCTGTAGAGAAAACAATACCCAAGTATTTAATGTTATCTTTGGACATTACCTGTCCCACCAGTGGCAAAAGCGAAAAAGGTTTGGGAGTTCTTAAGGGGAAAATACTCATTTTTTTAGATTCATTTTATAGTTAGATACTTCTGCAAAGTCATTTACTGCTTTTAATAATTTTTTAGTGTCTGAAATTGGAGTTGTACAATGTATATTAAGATCATCTGCAAACGCCGCCATTGATATTTTTGTTCCATAAATTATTGGAGCATTATGGGATACATTCTGTTTAATATATAAGAATAAGGGTTCCAGATATATATTAAATAAAAAAGGGGACAACGGACAACTCTGACGTGTTCCATTTTTAATCTGTATTCTTTTAGAGAACATTTTATTAATGTATAAAGTTGTATAAGGATTGCTATATAATATTTTTAACACTCGAACAAATTCTTGAGATATATTAAAGTATGGTAGAGTATCAAACAAAAAACCTATGTCAACCCTGTCAAAAGCCTTCTGTGCATCAATAATAAGCGCATACATATTAAGATTTTTCTGTTTAGCATAAGCTATCAGTGCATGAAGTGTAAGTGTATTGTCACTAGTTTGTCTAGTTGCCATAAAACCAGCTTGTTCCTTAGATATTATTTGATTCATTATTTTTTTAATCTATTGGCTAGAATAGAGGTCAAAATTTTCATATCTACATTTATTAATGATATTGGTCTAGAATTGTCAGGGTTTTGGTGGTCAGAATTAACTTTAGGTATAAGAATAGTTTTTGAGGCATTAAAATAAGGATCATTGATTTTGTTCTTAATTATATAGTTAAATACACGAGAGAGTATTTTATCAAAAATATCATCAAAAACTTTATAAAATTCCGTCGTCAAACCATCGGGACCCGGTGCTTTATGTGATTTCATATGTTTAATTATATATATTACTTCTTCATCGGATATCGGTTTAACCAAATCCTTTTGAATATTATCATCTATTTTCAGAAAATTGTTTGTAAAAAATCTTTATTGGTCCTATGTGAGGATAGATCTTTTTGGTCACCATATATACTCGTATATATATCTGTTCAAAAATATTAATAATATCTTCAGTTTTAGAGTAAGTTGTATTCTTAAATTGTATTTCTGAAATTTGTACTGCTGTTCTCGATTGATTAATGATTCTAGCTAATGCCCTTGATGGTGTTTGAACATGGTTGGCATACCTCACTAACATCCTATGTTCCTGAAATGTCAGTCTACTATTATGAGTTAAGAAGAGGTCTTTTTGACGTTTAAGTAATTCCATCTCCGTTTGAGTATTATAATTCTGAATCAATTCTTGGTCAAGTGTCTTAATTTTAGCTTCCAATTCCTGAATATCTCTAATTTGTATTTTTTTATAATATGAAGCTTTTTGCAAAAAGATCCCTCTTATTTGTGCTTTAACTGTCACCCATTCGATATCAGGTGTATGTTGTTGTTTCTCTAATCTAGCCAATAGGTCTTTGAGGTAATCTGTAATTTCATGTATTATTTCCTCTTTATTTAACAGATTTGGGTTAAGAGACCAATTATAACCTCTTTGCCGCATGGTATCTCTAGGTTCATTAGCAAAAGAGTGGTCTGATAAATAACATGCGTGTATAGAGACTAAGGGTTCAAAGTTAATCATTGTTGCTGAAATAAAAAAAATCCAATCTGGACCACATTTTATGACATGCTGAATAAAAAGAATAATTATTTGTATTACCAGTGTTATTTAAATATTTAAAAGGGTCATATAATTGAAAATCTTCCTTTATATCACTTATTGCTATTACTGCTTGTTTATTAAATGCTTTTTGTGGACAAGATCTATCCAACTTCGGATTTTGATAAGAGTTCCAGTCCCCTCCAATAATTATATAATATTTATCATATTGTGTCAAATCGGATAAAGTGATGCTATGAAAAGTTGTTGATTATTACAAGGTGCATAAACGTTTAAAAGTAAAATAGGTTTATCAAATCGAGTAGAAGAAAGAATAACATAACACCAGCTTCCTTCTTTATTTGTTTTAGAGTCTAAAATCTTCTCTTGATATTGATTTTTAATAAGTATAGCTACCCCAGCACTATTAGTTTTACCTTCTGAGGCTACAATTTCTCTAATCCATTTTCTTTTCTTAATGTCAGCCCATTGATCATTAGTTAAATGAGTTTCGTGAAGAAGTATAAACGACGCCCTAGCCTGCAATAATAAATGCAGAAATAACTTTCTTTTCTTTAAATTCTGGAACCCTTTTATGTTCCATGAATCTATTTCCCACATTTAATGATTGATTTTGTATAATAGAGGTTTAAAGGGAAAAACATAATATAAAGTCAAAGTGAGTTTAAAGACATATGTAATTTGGAAGCATTCTTGACATCCCGTCCTATACCAGTGCTTACCCACTCTATCCCTGGACCAGGACATATATAGGTCTTGTATAATGTGAAAAACTGGAAGAGTCAAAAAAGTAAACATGTGTAACATCATCAGGTTATAACATCTCAAAAACATCCCATAGATAGGACCTATATAAACTAATTTTACTTCTACAAAGTCTAATCTAAACATTCCCTACCAAACACTACTGTGCATCTACATCTCTTTTGTTAACTGGTATTTAAGTAAATCATACTGAAGATATAACATTAACGTGAGAAAAAAAACTTTCAGTCATTTTGATTAGCTAGCTATAGATAAACAACATGAATCAAATATGGTAATCGACAAATGTCCTTCTGAAAAATAAGAGTCCAACATAGGGACAACATTGTTCTCTATTATATATGTATCAAATGAAGAGAGAAAAAAAAAACATACCTTATTCATACTGTATTGTAACCCTACATAAAAACATGTACAAACATAAAAACAGAAAATGAATATGTTAGGTCCTTCATTATTTATATACTTCAGGTCAGCACTATCTCCTAATATTATAAAATGATGTCTAACTAGTGTAGTATATAACTATGTCACATCTAATGAATAATATATGAGTTTAATCATATGTTATAATTATATAGAATGTTAATTGTAATTTCTATATATGTAACCCTCACTAACCTTAACTGAAATATGAAACCAACACCTATTTATTTAAAATAAAACAAAAAAAAAAAAAAAAAACAGAAAGAAACAAATATTCCCTGTACCCCAATTATGTATTATAGATTACAAGACGTTTTTTTTGTTATATGAAAAGCAAGTATAATCAAATGTTCCTATGTGCTTAAATTGCTGTAAAACATCAACTTTTAATGTTAATCATACTTTTCAATGCCTAAAACAGTTCACTTCGGATTTCCAAGCCTGGAAACCTTACAGAATGCTCGCGATGGGGGACAGTTAATGCAGACGGACTTCCGGAAGAGCCACAGTCAAATCCTTCCCCTCAGCAGCATCCAAGGCATTTCCTGTCTCCTCGTCGGTGCAAGCACTTCGTGAAAGTCATAAAACTTTGGAAAACAGACGCAGATAACCAGGATCAACAAAACAAAGTCCAAAAGAGGCCTATTCCAAAAGAAGCCTAAAGCACTAAAAATGAAAACAAAGGATTACCAAGACCTCGAGACACAGCAATAGATGAATCCGACCTCAGACAGCATGTTAATCTCAACAGAAAGCCAGTTCAAGTCTCAGAAGCAGGTAAACACTTAAAAACTTTCAAAAAGACAATTATTGCCTCATTTTTCATTGAAACAAAGTATTTAGACCCATCTATTGTAAATATTAACATATTAGGATATTTCATTTGAAATTTAATATGTTTATCAATAAGAAACTTACAGTATGGAGATAAAGACTGTCTTGCTTGTCTGACTTGTAAGGGCAAATCATGGGCCAGAGAAATTCTATTATTATTCCACATAATATGTTCACCACTTTTTTTTGCTGTTATAAGGATTTTGCTGACATCTTGGCAATTAAGTATTTTAACATACACAGGTCTTGGGTTATTCGACGCTTGTGATTCTCTAAGCGCTCTATGTGCCCTTTCTATGATTATTTGTTTTACCATGTCAGAGTCAGTAAGAAGCACTGTAAGTATTTGTATTATAGATGGGGTTAATTCATTATACTATATAAATTCTGGAATTCCTCTAATAATTATATTGTTTCTCCTGGATCTTGCTTCTAAATCAGTAATCTTTGTTACAAATGCTTGTATTTGGGTAGTAAGTTATTTTAGAGCTTCTTGAATTGGTAGCAAAGCAGTCTTGATGTCTTCCATGTTTAACACTTGATCAACTTTAGTTTTAGTCCCTGGCTTTTGTTGTTCCTGTTGCTTTACAATTTTTTGTCTTTTGGAAATTACATCTTTCTCCGGTGACTGTAGTTCTGAAAGTTTTGTTTTAGTAGTAGTTGTGTCCATATCTTTTTCCTCTTTTGACATTTTATCTCAGAACAGAAACTTAAAGTGTAAAGAGCACACGGTTTCTTTGTTTGATTCTCTCTTCAGAGTCAGCTAATCTACTATAATCCTATTAAATATCGTCTTATTTTTCATTTTTTTCTCTTCCTGCAGGATAGTTGAGTGAAGTTATAATTATTTTTCCGAAGATTTGTTGTTAAAAAGTTCTTGGTATCACTTTAGGGTTTAGATTTTCTCAGGTTATATGAAGAGCTGCAGTTCAGCAGTGTTCACAGAATGGCAGCCATCTTTGAATCATGATGAACTTTCTTGTATAAACGTTTTGCTGTTTAAAGATTACAGAGATATCATTCCCATTCACCTGCATGCAGTTGGGCTGCATCTAATCCATGCACCACATGTACGGGTTATTAAGTACCAAGAAGTACCAAAAAGAAGCATGGAGTATTATTTTCAGGCTTAAGTTATTTGATCAGAATGAAAAAATGGTGTTGAGGTGTGAAACATGCATATGTTCAGGAATTAGAAGCAAAAGGATTAAACTCTCACCCATGAAATAGTCTCTCTTCCCTGGACAAATGTAGGAGCAGCTCTAATTCAGTACAGATATTATCTGAAATACTCAGAAGAAGTGCATCTGAGTGAGAATATAAGTGACAATACTGTACTTCTTCATGCTGTTTAAGCCCATTTTCCATACACCATTAGTTTATAAAGATTAGTTCTTGCTGTAATGAGTTTTACATTTTGAGTGGAGTGAACAATAACACTCATCTGACAGTCACTGGTGTACTGGGTTAGCCTTAGTCCCAGGTTTACAGTAAGGAGGTCAGGGACGTATATTTAAAAAAGAAGTTGTCCCAGGAGTACGTCTTGGATACTTTGATAGTTACTTTCTTAAATTATGAAGTGGTACCTGCCTCCTTAATTATATGCGTTCCTGATTTTAACTAATTTACTATCCATCTAACTACATAAGGGTCTTCCGAGAGGTCCTTTAGCTTATTTACAATGTAAGGCCAAATATAGTATTAACGACTTTGGCCAGATCCAAATAGGGTCTATATTTTGTGATCGAAGAATCTCTTCTTCGAACACATAATATTCAACACATATACAACAAATGCTGTAAACCGTGAATGGCCACGTCCTCGAAAATTCAGCTGGCTGTTATTGGGAATTGCCCTTTCTTCAATGTAGATGTTGGAGTTGGTATATTTAGTTAGGGGGGCAAAGCCCCCCACATCAGGGTGTGTGGGGCGAATCACCCCACTTAATTAGTGTTTTAAAGTTTGTTTTTTATTTTACGGCCACGTGAATTTTTTCCCAAGGAAAAAATACAAGGACGTGGCCATTCGCAGTTTACAGCATTCACTGTATATGTGTCTATTATTATGTGTTTGAAGAAGAAATTTTTGATCACATAATATAGACCCATCCAAATATGCTGTATGGACTGAATGATCTCTATCCACTGCCACTGTGACTTTTTTGAAGAAATTTCATTTGTTTGTGAAGTCAGAAATTATAAATAATATGGCCTTGCAAATTAGGCTAGTCAAGCTGATAGGTCTAATTCTTGGGGCCACGGGAAGGGCCCCACCAGGAGCATTACAAGAGCTGTTGTATTTACCTCAGGGAAATATTCTGTGGCTAGGCTTAAGTTAATCTTGGGCAAGAACAGGTGGGCTTCAGTAAAGGCATACTTGACACTATTAATTAGGCATTCTGGTAAATTGAATCGGCCTATGAAGGAGGTATTTTTTAGTTTTTTGATAACACACACAGAACATGCTCCCTGCTGATATTAGGTGGGTGTATGGGACTCAGGGATTTGTGGAATTTCACTGACTGCTTCTAGGGAAAAAGTAGCAGTAAAATATGTTTGCAAGTAAGTTAGCTATATGATTAGATCAGCATGGGAAATGCCATTTTGGATTGGTTCAGAATCTTACTGGGTATTATTTCTATACTTTCTAGTGTAATTAAAGAAGGATTTATAGTTATTCTTGGCTTCCAAATCTAGTTTTCAGTCATGTTTAGCATTGACTTTCTTGTTGTTGTTTTTAGTTCTTTGTTGACTCGGAGTCTTTAATGTGGGTAGCTTTCAATTTGCTATAGGACTTTAATTTTTTTCTTTTGTTAAATAGATTATTTATTTATGCTAGTGGACTATCAAGGTTATTTTTAAACTCTCTATTATATTTGATTGTAATGGAGGCTGCTAGATTTATACACTTATTTAGGCGGGAGTAGAACTCAGCTGCATAAGTGGCAACTGAAGCTGCATGGTGCCAGTGAAACTGCAATAAAACTTAGAGAGCTCATCACAGTAATTCAGCAGGTTTGTATGTTTTAAGTCCTTAAATTCAGAATTGCTTATAGTGCCGTATTATGCAACCTTAAAGGAGAAGGTTAATATTTTTTGTCCGATTTACCCAGAGAAGGACCTCTATGGGCATGGTACACATGGGGGCTTTGTTCATAATGACTAGGCCCAAATGTTTTAAGCCCTATTGGATTAGTTAACTATTTGTTCTAGTGGATTTTCACTTATTATGTCAAGGAATCTTTGGACATACCCAGATTTTGAAGTGTAAGTACACCAGTTAATTGATTGATAATTAAAACAGTTGTTCAGTGAGTACCTTTAGAAATCTCTTGTGGTATTCTGGGAACATAGACACTTTCCTATAGCAGGCTTTAAATTGATAATATGTCTTGTTAAGGGCAAGTGGGGGCACAATAAGTTGATTTTCTGGGTGACATCAAATCTGTCTAGAGGTAATATGATCTCTGGCAAATGTGGACATGCCTCCCTAGTTAAAATAAAGTCTGAATGCATGATAAGCTTTAAAGCAAGTAAGGAGAGAGTGCTATCATTGCAGTGAAGCCAAGTCCCAGTTATGCCACAGATATGGATATATTCAAGTAGAAGGAGAGCCTTAAGGTCAGTCATTTTGTATTAAGACTGTTGGCATTGATAAGGGCAACTTTATATAGTCAGACGTAGAACTTGCTGTAAACTTTTCTGCTGTATTGAGATGTCCAGAAGATGGATTTGACCTAAAGAAGGCACTGTATTGGCAGTTAAGGCTTTGGTTAGTAAGCATAAATCATGGAATAAGAGGTGATGGCCATCTCCTGTGAAGTATGTTGGCCTGTATTCCATCTCATTCCAGGCTGACACATACCTGACTCATTTAGAAGGATACCAAATACTTAGTCAATTGCTGAAGTCAGTTATCTTATGTTTGTATGTGGGAATGATTCTAGGTGAAGACAGGCTTCCACTCAGTGCCAAGGTTCTGTCTGTATTTAACACATTCTTGATGAGATCCAAAATGTCTCCCTTCATGTCTGTCAGGGTTGTATGTCACATGTCATTCACACCACAGGGAACTGCCAACTTGGTCATATTCATGTTTGCCCAGTGTAAAAGACAGAACCGCCTCTGTGATGTCATGGATACAGACATAAGATAGACAACTACACCTATCCTTATCCAGTCTTGCGAACATGGTGTCCATGTACCTAACAATAGAGTCACCAGTTACTAGGATATTTCTGTCTGTATTCCATAAATTAGTGGAAATGTAAAGTTTACAGTCAATAGAATATTGACTTATTGATATCTGACAGGGTAGGGATGTTGCCATATTTTTATGCTGAGAATAACCTTTCTTAGTTCCAGGAGGCTTAGGAAGTAACATTTGACAGTCTCAGTATATGTTGCTTTATGAGCATTTGAAGAAGTGTGAGTAATGCAGTGTAGGCCTTACAGGCTATCTTATTTTAAGTGAGAGGGTTGCCTTAGCTCTGTGTTGTGAATATCTAGATAGGGTGAGTTTAGAATAAGAGATTTAGAATAAGAGAGTTTAGAATAACAGTAATAGCAACTCAGCAGCTAACTGCATGATGCTTCTTACAGTGCAGATAAGGAACATCAACAGCAGCTAAACTGAATATGGGCAGGAGAGACTGATGTAACAGGTGAATTATAGAGAAATATTAGCTATACAGATGGGGTTAATTATAATGACAGTGGAGTGCTGTGGCCTGCCACTTTGTCATGTGGTGCTGATTGAAGTCCAGCAAGATGGAGTGTAAAGGTGTATAAAGCAAAACAATTTAATCACAAGAGAAAAAGCTCTACATCCAATCAGTTTAACCTCCTTTATTCTCTGGGTTAATGTGATGTCCAGAGCACCAACTTATAGGTTTCATAGGTTGGTACTAGGCTATCGGCCCTAGGGCCTATGCAAGCCTAGCCATAACAATTCCCTGGATATTTCTTCCCACAATATTTACTTCTCTGGGCCCCTGTCTAGCAGGGTGACTGACATGATCCCCGGGGTGAATTTCCTATCTCCCATCCAATCATCAAGGTTTCTTTTGAAGAGGACCAATGAGGCACTCTGCTTGACATGTATGGGCAGTCTATTCCAGAGTATGGGGAGTCTCTGGGTCAGGAACCTATTCCTCCAGCATGTTTTGTTCACTGTGATGACAAGGTTTAGATCCCTGGAGCGTGTGGCTCTGAGGGATTGGGATTTCTTTAAGTGGAGCATGTCCAACAGCTCAGGGTTTGACATGGCCTTGTATGTTAAGCAAAGACCGCCTCTGAGTAGACGATATGCCACAGAGTATAGCTGCAGTTTTTTTAGATGGTCAGCATATGGCATCTGCTTTAGGTCTGTGATTCTTTTAGTGAGGTATTTCTGTGGCCTTTCCAGCTGTTGCAGATGTCTTGTGAGGTACATACCAAATGGGGCATTATACTCTATAATGGGTCTAATGAGGGATGAGTACAGTGGGACAATGACCTCCTTTTTTTCTGGATGAAAAGCCCTTAGTGATGAGGTGTGTCACACTTCCAACTAGTTACTTCTTTTCTCAAAGCAAACTCTCAAAATCAGACTTTTCCCAAGTGCAAATTAAGAAAAACACAATTAGAAGCAAAAGTTTAGCAGCTGAATTAATAAAATGAAACAAATAATGCATTTCCTTGATTTTAGAGGGATCTGTTGTAGGTCAAGGCCAGTAGCACAGGTGTAGCAAGAGGCTTGTTGAGCAGCTCAGTGCAATCCAGCAAAACTGAGTGTTGTGATTTAAATACAACATAAGAAAGTTACACAGCCAATCAGCTTTTGTTCCATTGGTTAATAACATACCCTAAGTATCAGCAAGTCACTTTTCACAAAGCAAACTCTCTCAGTGCAAAAAAGCAGATTTTTTTACCCATTCCAAATTAAGTGAACATAAGCACATGCAGTAGCTTGACAGTTTTATGTAATGAAATGAAATAAATAATGCTACTTCTCTGAACTTTAGAGGGATCAGTTGTAGGTCAAGTCCAGTGCCACAGACAAAGCAGAAGATCTGTTGGGGAGCTTAATATGGAGCACATTTATCATAGGTTCATAAGTTAATACTTATATACTAGGCTAATGGCCACCAGGGCCTTTATAAGACTAGCCATGCAACCCAATTATGTTCCTATGTATCATGGGCATTTATTAGGAGGGGGTGGGTTAGTGAGGATGTTTCTAGATGTTAGTTTGAGCATTACTGCCTGCTTTTGTCTATCAGAGACATGGAGGACAGTCCTGGGGTGAATTTCCTACTCCCCATCCACTAATCAAGGTTACACTTGAAGATAATTATGGAGGGACTCTGCTTCACTTGTATGGAGACCCTGTTGCAGGGAATGGGGATCCTCTGAGACACATATGTGTCTCGCCAACATATCTTACTTAAGTCACAAGCATAATTTAAATCCTTGGATCTAGTGGTTCTGATGCTGTTCATTTTGCAGATATGCAAAAGGTTCATTAGAGTTGGATCTGAGAATACGCTGCCTCCTACAGGTTACTGAGAGGTCATCTATGCCTGACATACAGTGATCTGGATAGGACAATATGTTTATACCTCAGATTTTCCTGGTAAGGAATCTTTTTGGGCCTTCCAATTGTTGCATATGTTTGGTCAGGTATATGCCAAAGGGGGCACTATGACTTCCTTGGACCTGAATGACATGCCCTTACTTATAAGTTGAGTGACATAGGAATATTTTCTTACTATCTTTGCCACATGTTGATCAAAGGCCAGATTACTCTCTATATATGTTCCCAGATCCCTAACTACTGGATCAACTCTTAGGGGGTGTATTATTGATGTAGCAATTAGCCTGTGTGGCAGTTTTCTCAAAATGCACTCTAATTACTTTCTTGGCATTGAGTTTTAGTCCGTGACTTTAGCACTAGCCATTTGTCAGTGTTAGACCTTCTTGTAAGATATTTGTATCATGGGGGGAATCTATGATAGCTCCCAGTTTACAGTCATTTGCAAACTTGGTCACCCAAAAGTTCTTGATATTAGCCTTTACGTCCAAGAAGTAGTTGCCACACAGAAGTGTTGTTCCAGCACAGAGCCGTGAGGTACCCCGATGGAGACTGGTCTCTTACTGGAGGTCCTGAGTGTGAGGCAGCTGGCAATTCATCAAGTTATATAGGGGTTTATGCCCAGTTCAGTGAGTTTGTCATCTATATCTGAGTGGGGTATTGTATCAAATGCCTTAGCCAAGTCCAGGTAGGGGCTATGCCCCATTTTCTCCTAATCCATTTCCTTGATGACCTTCTTAAAGAAGTTCACCAGGTTTAGTAGGCATGATCTTCCCTTGACAAAGCCACACTGGGTTAGCTTCATTACCTGAAGGTTCCCTGTGTCTTTGTTGAAGATTGCCGTGATAATTTGTTCCATGGCTTTGCATACTTTACTAGTCAGACTAATAGGACTTTAGTTTTTGAGGTCATTTGATGGTCCACCCTTGTGAAGTGGTATAGCCATCACAGTGCTCTATTTTCATGGTACAAAGCCTGTTTTGAAGCTGTAGATTAAAAGTGACTCAAGTGGTCCTGATAGGTCATGTTTCCAACTATTTAGGAGGCATCCCGGGATACTGTTGGGGCCCACTAAGGCTGTGTTTTTCACTACAGTGAGTGCCACCAGGATCTGCTCCTTGTTAATAGTTGGTGGGGTTATATTAGTATGTATTTAATGGATGGAGGTAGAAGGGGAGTGTGGAGGTGAAATTTGAGCTGAATATGTCAACCAGAAAATTTGTTATGTTACTCTGCTTGGTGAAGGTAACACTAGTGATCATTAGTTCGGCACACTCAAGTGTGCTGACTGAGGTTTTGAATATAGCTGTAGAAGGCCTTGTGGTTGTCATTATCCTGTGAGGCACTCTTGACTTCATAACTGACCTTATTGTACTTAATTAGTCCTTTTAGTTTCCTGTTTAGTTTAATTAGAGAGTGCATATCATTATGGCAGTTGTTCTACCTGATTTTAGCCATGCCTTTTTCCTTCTGTTATATACCCTGTTAAGGTTAGGATTCTGCCTGTGGGGCTTGTTTTTAAAGTTTATTTTGGGCTTACGTATAGTAGGTATAGCATCCTCTATACAGCCATTTACATGGTTGTACAGGGTCTCTGTGAACCAATCCAGTTAGGTTGTTGTGAACTCAAGGTTGGTGGGGCACAGAATTTTGACAAACTATCACTTAATAGAGTGTAATTTTCTTGGAACAGTTCCTTACTGTTACAAGGTTTGCTGGGTTACCAAGCTGATTTTTATTTGAGACTTGAGCCCACACCTACATGGGGAGACTTTAACCCGAACAAAGCACCTGGGACAATTCTGTCACAGTGAATCATTTACTTTAAACAAAACCAACTATGATTTTACTGCTAATTACAGGGCCCCATCAATATGCCATGCGTGCAATAAACATGTACCTAAGTCTAGTGGAGAATATTCATATTAAACCAAATACTCTACTCATAAACAATTTTGACTATCCATCTGTTAACTGTCAGATCTAGTCAAAAAATAAAAAGTACAGGCAGTATATTCTAAACTTTGTTCTTGCCGCCTCCCTAGAAACAAAAAAATTGCCTTTCTCCCTCACTAGAATTGAAAATATTCTTAATCTTATCTGTACAAATATTACCCCAGCTCATACCTCCTCACACAGTAATTCCTCCTCAGTTATGTCTGACTATAGTGCTGTTAGCTTCTTCCTTAGAACTAGTACTTGTTCCCTATAACCCCCAATAGTTTTATGGATTGTTTCAGGCTAGTTTCTTACCATTTAGTGATTACATGGAGAAATTCAAAAGTCCACTATATATGGCAATTCCATCACCAGTGCAGCTACACATGCTTCTGAATTCTAATCATATTTAAACAATTTTGTAGAGGCATCTCTCCCTGTTTATCACAAGTATAATAGGAGACAAAACAAACCCATATGGCAGATAATCTTATAACGTAACTGTATAACCAAAGTAAAAGTTAATTGGCCCTACATTTTAAATTCCCTCACTCCCCTTCATTAAAAGGAACTAAACTTGCTCTGCAAAAATCTCTAGCACACTATTAAAGAAAACAAGGATAACCTATGAACTCATATCTGCTCACTTCTGCAAAGGTATTCTTGACTCCTAGTTTAACTTTCTTGGGAAACTTAGCAGTAACACTCATTGCTATGCCATATTCTAATGGTGCAACTTATTCTGATACAGAAGTCGTCACTAATGCATTAGTTGACAGGTTCAGCATGCTCCGAGGTTATTCCTTACAACATGCAAAAAAGCAGGTAAACTCTTTTTGTTGATGTTAGTTCTGTCAACATTTCCTTGATTTGTTGATTTTAAGTAAATCTCTCTCTCTCTCTCTCTCTCTATATATATATATATGTGCGTGTGTGTGTGTATATATATGTGTGTGTGTCTGTGTGTGTAAATCTAATCCATATATATCTACACACACACACACACACACACACACACACACACACACATGTGTGTGTGTGTGTGTGTGTGTGTGTATGTGTGTATGCCTCCAAATCACCTATCTGTTCCCTGTACTGCTCCCATAAATACTCCTTCCCTTAAACCACTCTAGATTAGCTCTGATTGGCTATATCTGAAAATAATATACTAGTCCCATCTATCCCAGCAACACCAATGGCATATCTTTGCTCAGTACCTCTTTAAACTCTTCAGTATTTTCCATTCTAGTGGTTATGTATTAGATGTTTGGAAGACTGTCATAAATGTACCAGTACATATGAATCAGCAAACACAGAAACTAGGAAGTATATACCTATGTTTCATTAGCATTATGTGTAAAGTTATGGAAGGCATCATAGCTGAAATTCTAAACAATAAAATAGGCAATCTTGAGTGTGTAAAAGGAAGGCAGATCCTGTCTTCTCAAGCTAGTTGAATCTTTGTTATTGAAATCATGGACAAGAATCAATTCATCAACATTGCCTATATGAAACTAGCAATAGCCTTTGAAATAATTTCCCATGCTGGTATTATTAACAAGCTTACATAACAAGCATTAACCCATATGTCACAAGATGGATAGCCAACTGGCTCACTGATGGAATCCATACACTGAGCATCAGTACAAAATATTTCTCCAAAAATAATATTACTAGTGGTGCTCAGCTCTTGGCAAACCTCTTCTAGCATCTGCTTCTCCAGGGAGAAGGCAGATGTAAAAGGTCTTTTGTTGCTCAAGTTTGCTGATGAATGCAGTTTGAAATCTGTTTTCCCCTGCTGATTCCCTGATGCATAACAATAGGTGGATCAGACCAATGCCTGGTTTACTGATCATGAAGTTTGATCTTACTTGGTAAGCAAGGCTATCCTTGTCAATATCATAAGTAACACCCCACTTAAAACTGAAACATCCTACTTAAAACTGATAGGGGCATTACAGCTCAGGTTCTATCCTGTTTCTATCATGTATTAGTCATAGATAGGAAATCATCTTATCTTGCATAATTCATTTCCAAAGGAATATATCCTACAGCCAAAAAAGTTTATAACATCTGTCTTTTCATCCCTTCATCCCTTCATCCCTTCATCCCATATTAGGCCAGTTATTGAATAAAGTTCTTTTTCAGCATGCACCTCACCAAACAACTTACCCAGTTTGCAAAACATTAACCTTTACTTAGCCTTTTTTGTCATGTGAAGCTCTGCACTACTAGAAATCCTTCACTTTGACACTACTGTAATACCATGAATTTGCACAAAGGATCTCCAGCTTCATCATCACAGAAGTATGATCTACAAGCATGATATATAGGTTCATAAGGTCATAGGTAAGTACTAGGCTAGTTGTTCTTGTTGGCCATTTTAAATGTAGTCACTTTCCCTTTTTGTGCTTGAATTAAACTATCCCATTTGGATAAACATTGGCCTTACCCAACCCATAGTTGATAATTATATATTACCTCTAATGAGACAAATAACTTGAGGGGACCCATGCATTTATCTAACCCATTGCATCCCTTAGTTACAGAATAAATTTGCCTTGCATATCAAACAATACAACACTTTAGCTACCTATAAATCTAGCCTTCACAATCAGCTGGGCAATCACAATCATCCCTGGTGAACATAGCATGGTTTGCCTTGACAGAGGATGTTAACATGTTGACTAGCTTATTAGGTTAGTAATATACTTTTATTTATTTAACATTTGTTTACCTGGAAAGTCTGATTGGGCACAGGTCCTTTTTCAGCGGAGGCCCAAGGAGAAAATCTCCATGAGTAACAGTAAATTTTAATGCACACATTACAATAATCAATAAAGTGTAAAGTAAACAAAATGTAGTATAGATGAGAAAATGCAAATTTGTTACATCTTGACAACAAAACCTAGGCTTTGAACATAGCTAGTACAATTTGTAAAGTATGACTTATGTCAAGATATAAGGTTAAGACAGGTTGGTAGGAATAAAGGATCAAACACCGGGGAAGACGTTGGATATGGTTGAGGTATACTGTGATGTATCAGAGCAGTCATGAGGGATTAGTACAGGAACATAGCCACTTATTTTTTAAATAAGCTTTATGCGATGGCATAAAGTGATTAGTGGATGGGATTGAGAGAATGGATTTAGGAAGGGAGTTCCATATATGAAATATATAGTTGGAAAATAAAGATTCTCCGGCAGTGTTGTTGGCCTTGGAGATGATGAGTAAGTTCTTATTGTTGGAGCAAGCTGGTCTGCTGGAACTGTATGGAAAGATGAAATTTTGTAGCGCAGGGGTTCTGGTTGGTTGTGTTACAACTCTGTGAGTTAGAGAGAGTTGGTTGTAAAGAATAATGTTGGGAAGCTCAAGCCAGTCTAGTATCCTTAAAGCTGTACAATGATGTGTTCTATATGGGCAGTCAGATACAAACTTAGCAATTTTATTATAACATCCTTCTAGCTTAGATAAGTCAGTTTTCCTTAGATTAGTTAAAATTGGAGAGGCTTATAGTAGAGAGGGGAGCAGATGGGTTTGTGCTAATGTAATTTTGGCCATTGTGGTCAGGAACCTTTTGTGCCTATATAGACTTCCAAGTTTCTTATGGACCTTTTTATAGTTGGGGAGACATGCAAGTCAAATTTTAGGTTATTGTCTATTTCCACTCCAAGAAGCTTTGTACAGGATGTCAGGGAGATGACAGTATTGTCTTTGGCTGTTATGTTAAATGGTAGGCATGAGACAGATGTCTTGTTAGGTTGGAAGAATAATAATTTAGTTTTGTTTGGGTTCAGGATTAGATGGGCATTGGCTAACCATGTTTCAACAGAAGCGAAAGATTCCTGTATTTGAGAATGAAGAGTTGATAGAAAAGTGGCAACACAGATACGTGTTGAATTATTTGCATACTGTATTATAGAACCATGTGGAGTAACTGTGTGTAGATTATTAGTAAAGAGGGAGAAAAGGAGAGGGCCTAAGATAGATCCATGGGGGACACCAATGGATAAAGGAAGGCGTGGAGATAGGTCACCCTGCCATAGAACAGATTGTTGATAGCCAGATAAATAGTTATGAAACCATGCTGAGTGTAAATGTATCTACATGCACTGCACACATGAGGACAAAATACAGGCAGTTAGAAGAACAAGAATAATAAATGATCAGCAAAGCAAGACATCTCCAGTTGGGTCAGTACAGTTTATTTCATCTTGAATCTGGTTTGGTTTACTGACTGACTGACAAAGATTACATATGAGGACAGGGTTTTTATACAATCTTGAAAGATACAGCCCTGCCTCTTTAGACATACACTGTGTCCAAATCAGGTCATACATCTATTTAAAACTGCTTGTGAGTAGACTATTTCAAAAGTTACTATTATAACAGGTTTCTTCCCTTTTTTGTGACAAATACAGAGTCAGCATTCCTTTCTTCAGCTTGTTTTATCATCATATGTTCTTACTGCTTAATTGTCTATCACAACATTTCTAATGAGAAAGACTATTATTGTTACAGCTGCAGTTCATATTTACATTATTACTGTTGTTGAATAATTCAGAACTAATGAAAGTTTGCAACTTACAAAGTAGTACAATACAAAAACTTAATAAAAACTTCATATAAAGTCTGTAGCTTTGCAGCATGTATATGCAAGGCACAACATCTGCCCCTGTCATTCATTCTATAGATAATGTATGAAATAGAATAATATACATTTCCTGATTCTTTGATGTTTATGGCATATATGTACATTTTAAAAATCATGTATTTTACATTATTTGCATTCTTTACACATATAGTTTAGGAATGTTTGATAGAAATAGAAAAGTACTGATAAATACATGTTTTATACAACTTCTAATAGAAGAGCCATTCCTGCTGTTACAATATGTCAGTGTGTGTCAGTGTGTGATCTTTGTTTCAGGCTGCTATGACCTTTCCATTCTATCTTTATCCTAATAGCAGGCTGAGCTGACAATTCTAAAAACCCACTTCAAAGTCTTATAGCTAGTTTGCATCTGTTGTCTGACATTTGATTATTAGAGGAATTATTTTCAACATAAATATTTATTTATATTAATAATTATGCCTTGATAAAGAGAGGAATTATTCATAAGCACTATCTTATCTTGGCTGATGCCCTTTTAGCCAGAGATTGTATTTCCATGCAGCTTTTGCATTCATGTTTTCAGTCACTGGCATTCATATAAAAGATTGTTCACACATGCTGCTCAGGGAAGATTAAAGTAATGCTGGTATCTTAAGATTTCTATAACACTGTGGCAGATGGTGAGGAGGATTGTTCAGTTAGTACATCTATTAGTTTGGAATAGGAGACCATATCAAAAGCTTTTGACAGGGCTAGAAAGATGGCAGATACAAAGTTGTTATTCCTGTGATGGTTTACGGTATTAGTGAAGGATAAGAGAACTGTAGTGATGGGTGAAACCCATGCTGAGTGTTTGAGAAAAGGTTATTTGTTAGCAAGAATTTCATGACCTGGAGATGAATACACCTGTCGAGTAGCTTAGAAAGAGGTTCAAGAATAACAATTGGCTGATAGTTTGTTAGTTCTGTGGAAGGTCCCCCTTTATGCAATGGGATTACATGGGAAATTTTCCACAGTTGTGGGACCTTGTTTTTGAGAATGGATCTGTTTATAAGGATTGATACAGGGAAGGCTATAGATTCAGCTGCAATTTTGAGGTATTCACTGGGTAAGTTATCTACAGCAAGTGTATTAGGTTTTAGTGTATGGAGCAGTTTTTTAATAGCAGCTGTAGGAACTGGGGAGAAAGAGATCAAGGCATTGCTGGTTGTAGACTTGGCTGGTTTGGTATCAGGAGTAGGGGTTTGAGGCTTGGAAAGGGCAATTACAGATTCAGGAAAATGTTTGTTAAAAATGGTAGCTATGCTACTGGAATTGTTGAGGATGTTTAGGGTTGGTGTAGTAGATTCCCCTGGGTGAAGGATTGAATTTATAGCCGGACAGAGTTTTTGAGGGCTTTTTTGATATGTGTTTTGAATGTTATGATAAAAATGTATTTTATCCTGTTTTATTTGATTTTTTGCCTTATTTTTAAGTTCCTGATACTGTTGTTTAGAAACTACTGTGTTAGTCTTATGCCATAGTTCCCAGGCTTTATCTCTAGTTTTCAGAAGGGTCCTAGTGTCTCTGATTAGCCAGGGGGCATAGTTTGATTTTACTCTGATGGTTCTAACAGGGGCATGTGCATTTAATATATCTAAAAAGGATTTATTAAAGTGGTCCACTGCATCATCTAGGTCAAGGCATTTGAGTGGAGTCCAATTGCACCTTTGTAGGTCAGCTAGGAAGTTGTCAAGATTAAAGTTATGTTTTTTCTGAGTTGTTTAAACATAGTAGGTTTTGGTGGGAATATGTGTTGTAGTATAAGAAATGTGGGTAGGTGGTCGTTCAGACCATCAGGGAGGTAACATGATTGGAATGAGTGAGAGGAATTATTTAGTAATATCCAATCCAAGGTTGGTTGTTTTTTACTAGTTTTATCTATTCTGGTAGTTTCTTGAATGGTCTGTGTAGAACCATGCAAGTTTATGTGATAGATGAGGTGATCTGTATCACATGCAAACAAGTCTAAATTAAAATCACCCAGTATGAATGTCCCCTGACTAAGGGTACTACGTGCCCGGTGCAATAGATATTTTATAGTTGGGGCATTATTTCCAGGTGGAATATAGCAGTCAATTATATTGTGTTTTTCTTGAATTTATAGTTAGTGTGGTATAGATGATTTCTGCACTGTCAAGTTGTGGGGGTTTTGCAGTCAAAGAAAGTTAAAGTGAGATGGTCTTTAAAGAGGATAGCAACTCCACCTGTTGTTTTGTTGAGTCTTTCCACCCATAGTATGGAGTAAACTGGGGGTAGTATTTCATTATCTTTTGTACTTGGTTATAGCCACATTTCAGTGATTAGTACTATGTCTGGGGAGTATGTGGCTAGAGTGGCATGGATGATGTCCAATTTGTTGGCTATACTTCTAATATTAATGTTCGTTAGCAATAGGTCTGATTTTTTTTTTCTGTTTAGGATTGGATGTGTAGTGGGTGTTGAGGCTAGAGTGACTAGGAGGGTTGGTGTTATCTGACAGTGGTCCAGGGTCTGGGTGGATGTCACCAGTAAGCAGCAGTCTAGAGGCAATGTTGGTATGTAATTTCAATCATTTGATAAGCTCATTGTTGAATAACTGAGGGTTATAGTGACTATCTCTAGTAGGTATTATTTTAAGTGGAAAATATTGGAGGCTAGTAATATTGACAAGTGTAGGACAGATGGTGAGATGTGTACATGGATTAGTATGGTAAGGTGGGTTTGTGGTGTATTGAAAAGTGGGTGTCCGGAAT
The DNA here is from genome assembly GCF_019279795.1 of Protopterus annectens. Lineage (NCBI taxonomy): Eukaryota > Metazoa > Chordata > Ceratodontiformes > Protopteridae > Protopterus > Protopterus annectens. The sequence goes on along the minus strand of NC_056729.1, from coordinate 609,089,433 downwards.
GTGTTGTGGTGATAAGTAATGAGGTGAGACAGTAATATGAGTGTAGTAAGACGTGAGAGGTGAAGCACAAGCATGTTATAGGTCTAGGAGGAAAACAACTTTTTGTTTGTTTTCAATAGGCTTCTCATTGGCCATTTTGATAGCATGCCTGTAAAATATATATGAGCCTATGACTGCAGCAAACAGAATTATATTATTCATATACAATAATGAAGAAAAACAGCTTAATTAGAAATATGTTTCTTACTGACAACTTAGGGAAGATGCAGTGCTAAATATCAGTTTATTCACCTGGAGAACTGAATGATACACATTAATTAGTTGCACAGAATGATAACTATTGCATCTTATTTCACAAGCACAGTCATATAACCATCATCACATTTTTTACAGTCAACAAAATAATAGATTGGCCATCAGCCTTAGGAAATAATTCAGCCTCAGAAGGGCTACATCTAAAACTGATTAAGGTATGAAAATGTATTTTTCATAAAAAAATTACTCTGGAAAATAAGTATGATGTAATTAAAATTATTCTGCTATATATTTAGAGATAAATTATAATTTAAACTTCATCATGATACAACTGGATAAGAGTTTACAGCTATATGTGGCTTTAGAATGTCTTGGTGTTATAGTACTTACATCCACGCTTGCACATCCACCAGCAACATTTCTTGAATCTCTCTACATTAGTACAGGATGCTGATATGCTTATTTATGTAAAACATTACAGAGATAAGCACTGCTTGCCTAAACTTCATGCATTTAACTAGTCCAGTGTATACTATGTGACACGGGAAACCAGTGCTCCTTCATTTAGGAGAGCATAATATCTTAGTGAAGGCCAAAGATGTGTGTTAAATGTATAATATACTCTGTCATCTTATGTCTAGTCATTAAGCATGCCTTGCAGATTGGATGTGCACTTCAGTCTCACACAATGGATTCCTATTCAAAGGATGGTGATATAATTATTGGTGGGGTTATCCTTGTACATTCCAATGTTATGTATCCTGAAAACAGCTACAGTGAACAACCTCAGCCTATTTCTTGTACCGGGTAAGAATAAACTTCATCTTTCAGCCCTCTATACTGTTTGCATTTTTTCAAGATAAAGATGTTTGCTAAGACACAGACAGAAATATGTTTGTTCTTTTGAAAAAAAAAATAAAACATTAGTTACTTTCAACAAACAATATGTCTCAATTTATCTTTTAAAGAAATTCATTAATAAAAGCAACAAAAAACAGATCACATAAAGGCACAAACAAAAAAAAGTTATAAACACATTCAACAGAGAAGGTACATTTTTTTTATATATGTCCATCTTTTTAGTAGATGGTTACAGCCATGCTGTGATGTTCTAGCCAAAAGAAAATATTCAGCTTCTGTCATTGCATTTGTGTTCTCTGCCAGTCTTAAGTATTTAGGAGTGGTTTTCTAAAATATCCAATACCACAAAAGGAAGGTGCGACAGACTACAGAAACCAAGCAAAACTTTAATCGATCTTACCGCCTCGGCTAACAAGCCTTCAAGAGATCACTTTTCTGAAATATGCCTTTTTGGTTGCGTTCTAGTACTTTTATTTTTTTTCCTCACATTGATTTACAGTGAGTTAATTCTAATATAAAATAATTAACAAAAGTATTGAATCTTTTCCAGGCGGTCACTACTTTTTTACAAACCACATTTATTTCATGGCATAAATGACTCTGACTATAATATTAGCTTATGCAAAAGTTTCCATTTGATCTGAAAAATGCATTAATTGACTACATGGTCATGTGTATTATTAAATAGGATCTATTTCATGCAGTGTGAGCAAAACAGCTAATAATTACCTTACTGTCTGTAATGAAAGTTCAAGGTGAATGTTAGGTCCCTGAAATAGAAGGGCTTAATTTTCATGAAACTGCTGGCTGAAAAGTTTTGAAAAAGAAGTACTATGTAAAAGTATTTCAATATAACTTAAAAATTGCTGCAAAATGCAGACTGTTGTATGTATTTATTTTTCTGTGAGATGATTGTAGGTGCTTATAAAAATAACAGGGATAAAGGGCATGGGAGGTTTGTCTCTAACCGGTGATAAACATATCCTGCTGGTTTCTTACCCAGTTCTGTTGTTTTCTTACATCAGTATTTGATGGAATCACATTCTGTGAACTGTGATTTGGTGAATTATGTTCTGAAAATTGTTTTAGAGGATAGCTTCTTATTGCCCCTGCAGGCAATGATTTTTTTGTTGGGTCTGCTACAAGTGGTCATGCAACATTAGCTTAAAACATAGCTCCTGACACTCATTTGTCTTTGAAAGTTCCCTAACTCCCAGTAGCTCGATCTGTGAGAATTATCATGTGGGTAATTATCCCTCTGAGAACCTTAACTCTAACCCTAAAACCTCCCACCAATTGCCTAAAGCTAAATCTAAAATCCCCGTCCCCTCCCCTCCCTATCCATAACCTGCTGATCACCCCTTAAACCTATATTTTCCTTCCCCAACCCTAATCTACTGATCACTCCATAAACCTAAAATCCTGCTACCCTCACTAACCCTAAAATTCCAGTACTTTTCTAGTAGCTCCCTAAGCCTAAAATCCATCTCCCTTGCCTAAAGCTAAACTTCTGATTGCTCACTAACCCCCCCTTCTTTCTCTAGCCTTAATCCCCCAATTACTCATTAAACCTAATCCCCCCTTTCCCTAATTTTATTTATTTTATTATTTTACATTTGGTTTCTTTGAACGTCCGTCTGGGCACAAGTCATTTTTCAGTGGAGGCCCAGGAAGAAAAGTTCCACATATAGCACAGATTTATAAAGTATAATTACACATGTACAAAGCATAACACTACATGTTTTACATCAAACAAAACTATGATAATGCTTTAAACTGTATGTCAGTAAAACATTCAGTATAATATAGTATTATAATGATATAAAGTATAAACCAAGTGTCTATACTTAGAAGAAGGAGTAACTGTTGAGCAGAAGAGAGAGGTATGAGGAATGAGAACTGCAAGATGAAGAGGAGTCTACAGCCTGAAAATAAGGGAGGAGTGTTTTGCCCTAGTGTGAGCAAGGAGAAAATGGAGTTAGTCTAGCCTGGGGAGTCACAGTTACAAATCCAATTAGCTTGTAGGTGTGTTTTTAGAGATTTCTTGAACTGAGCTAAGGATGTCAATGTTGTGGCTGATATATTAGTGGGCAGAATGTTCCATTTTGTAGCTATAAAATTAGAATTGAGGGAGGCCTTTGCAGAGTTGTTGGCATTAGTGACTTGAAAGAGAGGTTTGTTGTTGGAGCGTAGGGCCCTAGTACTGGAGTAAGGTTATTAGGTATTGTACAATGCATAGGACCCAAGTACTGGAATAAGAATGTATTAGTTTTGTAGTGCAGGGGTTTTCTCAGGGAAGTAAAGAATTGTATGGGTTCATATAAGCTGGTTATAAAGGAGAAGATGGGGGAGTTCAAGCCAGTTGAGTTGTTTAAGGGATGAGCAGTGGTGTGTTTCATGTGGGCTATTACTGGCGAACTTTGCAATGTTGTTATAGCAGACAACACATTTAGTTAAATCTGAATTTCTAAGATTGGTGAGGGTAGGGGAGGCATATAGAAGTGTAGAGATGAGATGTGTGTGTTATTTTAGCCCTGGTGCTGTCTGTGAGGAATTGTTTATTTCTATATAGTCCTCCCAATTTTTATGTACTTTCTTTATGGTGAGTGAAATGTGAGTGTCAAATTTCATGTTGCAGTCTATTTCAACTCCTAGAAGTTTTGTGTGAGTGACTGAAGAGATAATTGTTTTATTGTTAGAAATGATAGTAAACATGGGTATGGGAGTGGAGTGATTAGTAGGCTGGAATATGAGAAGTTTTGTTTTATTAGGGTTAAGTATTAGTTGAGAGTTGGTAAGCCATTCCTCTACAGAGAGGCTTGAGTTTATAATTGCAGTTCTTGGAGGGAAGGAGAGGAGCAGATTAATGCTGAGCATCAGCATATTGGATGACTTGAGGCATGTAGAGTAGAGGTGTGGAGGTTATTAGTTAAGACAGAGAAAAGTAAAGAACCAAGTTCGGAGCCTTGGGGAACACCCAGTGTAACTGGTAATAAAGTTGAGAGTTCTTGCCTGCACTCTACTGCTTGCTGTCTACCTGTTAAATAGTTTCGAAACCAGGTTATGGTGAGTTTACTAAGATTCAGTTAAGATAGGGATTTAATCAGTTTGCTGTGGTTGACCTTATCAAAGGCCTTAGAGAGGTCAAGAAAGATAGCAGAAACATAGTTGTCATTATTTCTGTGGTTATTTACTATGTGAGTGAATGACATAAGGGCTGTTGTGGTGCTTTGATGGGGCCTGAAACCATGTTGAGTGTTTGTGAGAAGATTGTGGGTGTTGAGGTAATCCATGATTTGTGTGTGTGTACACCTCTCCAATATTTTGGACAGAGGTGAGAGTATTGCTATAGGCTGATAGTTGGTTAACTCTTTTTGAGTTGCCCCTTTTGTGAAGTGGAATAATGTGAGAAATCTTTCCAGATTTCAGGGACAAGATTTCTGGATATCAAACAGTTGATAAGAATAGATACAGGGTATGCAATGGCATCAGGAGCTATTTTCAAAAATTCAGCTGTGAGTTGATCAGTGGCTATGGTGGTAGGTTTTAGTTTATTAAGAAGTTTCTTAATTATATCAGTAGAGACAGGATGGAAGGTGAAGCCATTGTTTTTACTATAGTAATTGGGTAGTTGGTTGGAGGATGGACAGCTTTGAGAGTTATCTAGATCAAGAATAGATTCAGTGAAGAATTTATTGAAATCAGTGGCAACACTGAGTGAGGTATCAGTTATGGTAAGAGGGGGAGTTCCTGATTTTCCAGGAAGAAGAATGTTGTTAATGGCTGTCCAGAATTTTTTTGGGTTATTTTTGATATTTAGTTTGTATATTGTGGTAGTAGCTAATTTTTGTCTATTTTGGCACATTTGTTTGACTTGTCCTAATCCTAATCTTCTGATCCCTCTCTAAACCTAAAATCCCCTTCTCCTTCCATCCCTAACCCTAACATTTCGCTACCTTTCAGTTGCTCCCTAAACTTAAAATCTCCAGACTTAAACCTAAACTCCCAATTGCTTCCTGTTCCTAAAACCCTGCTCCCCTCCCTAAACCTAATCTCCTCCCTCCTGTTTCCCTTTCTTCTTACCTGGTCTGCAAGTCCTCCCCATTTTATTGCCTATGACACAGGCTTTTAATGTGCACTGGCTACTTTGATGAACTCATATTTGAGTTCTAACATGAGCAGCTGGGTACATGGGCTACAGCACAGTTGAGCGTTTGGCTTAAAGGAACTTGTCTTTGAGCTTTTGGGACTCAACCAGCTGAAGACCACATTTTTTGTCAGGTGCATCCATGAAGACTGACTGTCAGTATTATAAAGCTGTCTTTAAAGCATATGCAACCATACATTTAAATGTCATAGAATTAATTTATTTCAGCTCATTTGTCATTTCCTGCAGGAAAATGCCTTAGAATTCTTTTCTGTAATCATTATTAATAAGTAGAATTAATGTTTTGTACTTGGAAACATCCACTTTTAGAAATCACCATGTAATGATCTTGGAAAATTTATCACACTTTCATATTGTTTTGTTTTAAATTTTCCTGTCTGCCAAACATTCAGCTAGGGAATATTGGAATATCTTTGCTAGTATTAATTAACAAAGGATGTAACTGAATGAGGTTAAACACAATGTGATACAGTAAAACACAATGACAACAAGAACCTGCAAAATAACTACATACATAAGTACTAGGTTTGATGCCCTCGTGGACCATTGTAAGCCTCTCCAATTTCTCTTTTAAAGGTGAGAATCAAAACCTGTACCTCATGTAAACTGTGTATGATGAGCTACAAATCAAAACTTGCAAAAGAAATTGAACCTTACATCTTAACTATTATGCTAACCCCCAGCTTCTGACAGTGCAAACTGTGCATAAGGAAAAAGTGCAATTTGTCATTTAAGTATTTGTTACTAGATGACGCTGAGAGGCAGCTATTAGAAGAAAACAATGTAACATTCAGTAGCACAATATAGAAATAAATATTAAAACAACAGCAAGCAAGATGTATATATATAAGATGTATATATTGTTGTTTATATATAGAAATAAATATGTTTGTTTGTTTTTTTTTTCACAGTACTGGCTACAGATGGTAACAGATATTCAGAAGGAGTAGATTAAAGGATTGTTTAATATTTACACACAAATGTTCAAAACCTGAGTGAACCAATAAAAATATAAGTGGTTAAGACAGTTTATTTATTTTTTTACATCACTAGTATGACTGAGTTTTGCAAATCCATGTTTGAGTTGTTTAATTTTAAAAATGTATGTGTTTAATTTTCAGTTCATTTTTGTGACTGTGTATGTTACTTTGTTTCCAGTCAGCCAATAAAAGAATCATCCTTTAAGCAATGAAAAAAGAAATGATACTTTCATCACAGGTTCACAGGTAAATACTAGGCTACCTGCCCCTTATGGCCATTATAAGCCTAGCCAGTTTCCCTTTTTGTGCTCAAATTAACATATCCCATTTAGTTAGAGACTGGCCTTATCCACCCCATGGTCAACAATTATATATTAATCCTTATGAGAATAACTGGGATCATACCACAGATAATTTGAGGGGACTCATGCATGGGATAAAGCATGTGTCATGAAAATGGTGTTTTTAAGTTAATCTGCACATTAGGGTTTTGGGCAAAGGACGCTGCCTATATCCATTAGCAGTGCAGGAGGTATCCATCTATAGATCCATGTCATGCTTGAATATGGACCGGGATGAACTTTGTTTTATATGGATGGGGAGTTTGCTTCACAGCAGTGATATCCTCCGTGAGATACACCTGTCCCTCCAAATCTTTCGATTGATGCTGCAGAAGAGGTTTTTATACCTAGACCGAATATGTCTGATGTCATTTGACTTGCTGATGTGCAGTAAATTCATCAGTATTTGGTCAGAGGATGCCTTGTTTACCTGATGCAGATCACCTCTTAGCAGTCTGTAGGATAGTGACTATAGTGACAGGGCTTTGAGTTGGTCTATGTAAAATGTTGTTTAGGCTTTGTATCCATTTAGTAAGGTAGCTCTGTGGATGTTGCAGTTGTTGCATGTGCCTGGACAGATACATGCCAAAGGAGGCATTATATTCAATGACTAACCAAATGAGGACTGAATAAAGGGGGACAATGACATCCCTAGATCTAGACACAATCCCTTTGTTTATAAGCTGTGCAATGTAGAAGGACTTTCTTACAACAATAGACATATGCTGTTCAAAAGTTAGGTCACTGTCCCGATAAGCTCCCAAATCTCAAACAATAGGGTCACCTCTCAGAGGCAAATTGTTAATGCAGTAGCTCGCTGGTATAGATTATTCCCAAAGGATACAATAATATTTTTTTTGACATTTAGCTTCAGTCCATGATTTCCATACCAGTTATTTATTTGGAATAAACCTTCCTGCAGGATGCCAAAGTCATTTGGGGATTCAATGACTTATTCTAGCTTGCATTCGTTTGCAAACTTAATTAGCCAAAGCCCTTTGATATTTGCTTTTACTTCAGAAAGTAGATGCTAAACAGGAGAACAGTGTTCTTATGCTTCCTGGTTTTGTTTCTGTTGCATCCTGTGTGGTAATTATATAGACATGCTCGCCATTTTTACTAATGGAAATAAATATTTCATTTTGTTTTCTTGCAGTTGTAGTTTTCATGAAACAAAATTACAGTGTTAGGTAAAAATTCACAAACACATGGGGTGAACAAAAAGATCCATATTTTTTTATAATAAAATCACCAAGTTCTCATCATGAGGTAACTAAATTTCCACCAGCAACATTATAAATTCACTTCAGTAAGAATTTTCCCTTTGCCTAAAATTAACAAAAGAAATTCAGATGTTACATTTTCCTTATATTCTAACAGATGTTGGAATCTCAACAATGCAAGTCCTGAGGAAATGAAAATTGATGTGCAATTTAATACATTTTCCAAGGGGTAAAATTGCCTTCATTTTTGATTTGGGAGACTGTCATACCTCTCAACCTCTTAGAGCAAGAAGTCTGGACAAAGCCATTAATAAAAGTGGGACAAAGACCCCAAAATAGGGACAGTTTTTAAATATTGCTCATACAGAACAAAAGGTTTTGCATTAACATGAATATTCTGAAGGGTATGAAGTCTGAAACTCAAATGTATGTCATTATTTTCTAGCTTCAGTCTTCAATGATTTGCCACTAATTTGCCAGAAAACCACAATTTTATGAAAAAGGGACCAAAAATATGAGGCAAAAATCTGGAAATTCTGCAAAAATCTGTACAGTAGAGAGGTATGGGGACTGTACTTCCCATAACCCCACTAATTAACATATGTTAATTCTGAGATCACTCTACCTCAGAGAAGGAGGAATACTCTGAGATAACAGCAGTTCTGGAGTTAGTTAATATTTTCCAGTAATCACGCTTAAATTCTTAACACTTCTGAAGATCTTCTTTCATTTCTTGCACATAAAATGGGACCATTTCATATTGCCTACCGATATATCCTCTTTTATAGCCCAAAACAGATAACTCGGGTTTCAGTCTGATGATTCACAAGGGAAACAGCATTTATATTAAAACTTTTCACAATAGTCCTCATAACTTCAGAGTTCTACAGGCAGCATAAATAAATAAAAACCTAACCTACGACACTCTCACACAAACAACGTAAACTAAACTACAGCAACAAAATAAAAACAACGGCCAAAACTGGAAGATCCTGCACCGCCATGAACAACCAAACTAACACAGGTCACAAATCCACACTAACAAAATAACATACAAAACACCTGCCATAACTAAATAAAATTACACTAACTCCACTAAATCCAGCCCCCCACACCCCCCTAACTAAATATACTAACTCCGAGATCGCACTATAGTGAGGAAAGGGCATATTTTCTGATCCTCACTGTATCTCGATATCACTTTCAACTCACGTCTAACCTGCTTTTTGCACTTCCAAAGAGGACTTCCATGACTGCACTGCTCCACTGCTGCACGGAGCTGACTTGACAATCAAATGGTATGTCGCTTATGTGAATGTTCTGTGTTCTGTACGTTCGTTGTTGTGGTAGGGTTACCACCTGCCCCCTTTGCGAGGGACAGTCCCACTTTGGGCAGTTTTGTCCTGAGTTAGTTCATTTCCTGACTGGATGCATACAATAAACTTGCATTTTTATATAACCAGTGCATCTTATTTTCTTTGACTAACATTGCTGGAAAATGCAAGCAGATGACTGGGGTTTTTGCTGTTCTTTGGTACCTCTATTGTTAAGTATAAAACACATTTTGAGCTATGAATTTGATTCCCTGCCATGCTATTATTGCTGTTTTCTGAGTCACTCCTATTCCTTTTCCTGGAGTTTACTGGTGGCCTAAGTCATTGATGACTTATAGGTGAAGATCGACCAAAAGCTGGTGCAACTACAGCCAAGCCAAAGGTGTTGCCTGCTGTGAAATGGAATAAATAACTTAGCATCCTACCTGGAAGCAACTGATTGAGTTGCCACCACAAAATAAAAAGTGTGGTTGAGCAGGCTGAGCAAAAGTCCTGCCATTCCAGCTGAGAGGAGAGGTGTGGAAATGTATAAGGAAATAGAAGAAGTTAATTATATGGGCTATGACAGAAAAAAAAAAACTTCATTTGCCCAGGTTTGGGATAATCTCTGAATTACAAGCAATAGCATTTTATAACTGGGCTTTTAATGCTGGAAACAGTAAAACTACAGATGTATGATTTAAGGCACATTGTAAAGCTATGGTCAGAGTCTGATAAAACAGCAAAGGTAAATATTAGAAATAAAACTCGGGGCTATCCCCAACCGTAGAAACATACTAGTTTATTAAAAGTAGAAATATATTAAGCACTTTCATCAGAATTATATCAACGACTTCCTCGGATATGATATAATTCTGATTAAAGTGCTTAATATACTTCTACTTTTAATAAACTAGTGTGTTTTTACAGTTGCAGACAGCCCCGGGTTTTATTTCTGCCATTGTTTTTGTTTAAGTCTTTTTTTGGTTCTTGGTTTTAAATTTGTAAATATTAGAAATGTTAGCTGTGTACAGGTTTAAAAAAGTTTTGTCTAGTAATATAAGACGATGGATATTACAAAATGATCCCAAGCACTCTAATGTTAGTAACTTTAGTACAATGCTTAGTAGTTAATGGCATAGTGTTTAAAACTGTATTCTATTTCTAAAGTTGTAGTGTAAATGTATGTGAAGAATAAAGTAGTAAATAATCTGTTAATTTGTTTAAAAGGTGGAGAAGGGACAACATTGCTTATTTCTTTGCTAGCAATACTGAACAACTGATAACAGTAAAAATATGAAAACTAAAATGCATGCTGCAAAGTACTATCTATAAATCACTGAAATCTATGCTAATTTTATTATTTATTGATGCAAATGGTGAAAATGGGGCCATTTGTAGCCTTGTTTACTGTTTACGGTTCAAGAGGTGCCCTAGTCTTCAGCTTGGTTTACCCCATTTGAACTTCTGTATGGCAGGGATCCCAAAAAACTACTTCCATTGTTAAAGAAACTAGGGAAGAACAGAAGTGTGGCAGAACAAACTATGTTGGTGTGCAGGACAGAGTAAAGCTAGTTATGCCTATGGGCAAGTAAATAAGCAGTTAAGAAAGCTTAGGAAATGCAGTAACAAAATTGTAATAAAATACCTGCTTTAGAAAACTTAACCCTGGAGATAAGGTGTTATCATTGCCAAGAACTTGAAACTTTTAGAGAATTCAACAAACAAAAATTGAACAAGTCAAATTTTATTTAACATTTGTATACGAGGAAAGCTAACTTGGAACAAAGCCAATTTTCAGCAGAGGCCAGGGAAGAAATGCTCCAGACACGTCTTTGTAATGTGGGAGGAAACTGGTGCAAACCCACATGCATGCAGGGAGGACATGTAGACTCACACAGAAGGCACCACAACCGAGAATCTAACTGGAGATCCTCTTGGTATGAGGTAACAATGCAATCACAGCACCACTTTGTCGTCAAACCATGGTACTGTGAGGACCTATGGGTGTTAAATGGAAGTCTACAAAAAAAGTGCTATAGGCTTGAATGATATAATGTAGCTGCAGACCTTAATGATAACAGAATGTGTCACTGGTTCTTAAGCATTCAGATTATTTAAGATTTCCAGCTTCAGAAATGCATCTGTCCATCTGTGTCCATCAACAGTATTCCATCCCCTCCCCCTAATCCACTTTCATGATCCTAAGGTCTTTGTTGTGACCTTAGCTATACATTGCATCTTTTCTTCCTTAATAAAGTTAAATAACTTTTTTATTTGCTGATTTAACCATGCAGCAGTGTAAAACTTTGGCTCTAGATGACTCACTGATATTGAAATGACACCCCAACCCCATAAGGAAAAATGGGTTGTGGATAGATGGATGGATGGTAAAGCGCTAATATCAGCTGTACAGGCTGATTCAAATACTCAAATAGTCTGTTGCAATGAATACCAATTTGATATTCCAAAAATAATTACTTCAAGTACTGGAATGATGAGACTGAATAACTAAAAATCTGGACTTAAACTTACTAAGAAGGAGATTTCTATTTCTCAGAATATTCCCTTTTATCCAAAGTATGGTGACCTTGTAGTAAGTATATATAGGTTTGGGGGTGGGGGCTTACCCTGACATCAGAGGGTGCATAGCAGCTTGCTTCTCTGCAGAAAAAAAAAACTTTAAAGGAAAACAGAGATGTTCAATATTTAATGTCCTCCTGTATTTTTGGACTTTTTTCATAGGATCATATGATGTTACTAGGCTATTGTCCCTGAGGCCCTTATAAGCCTAGCCAAGAGTTTAGCCCATGTTTAGACAAGTCAGCACCTAATGTCCCTGTCCAGCAGGGACACGGGTGGAATCCCTGGGGTATATTGTCTGTTTCCCATCCAGTTATCCAGGTTGCACTTATAAAGGGGTAAAGAGGTACTCTGTTTGTCATGGAGAGGGAGTCTATTCCATAGATTGAGGAGTCTTTGGGACACAAATCTGTCCTGGCAACAAGTCCTGCTGATGTCACAGACCAGGTTGAGGCTGCGCATGTGAGTTACTCGAATGGAGCTTGACTTGCAGATATTCAGCAGTCCCATCAAGGTGGGGTCTGTGATCGCCTTGTATGCCAGATAGAGGTCACCTCTCAGGAGTCTCTATGAAACTGAGTAGACGGATAGGGCTTTTAGCCTATCTGTGCTTGGTAGATGTTTGAGGCCCTGGATTCTCCTGATGAGGTACCTCTGTGGTCTCTCCAGCTGCTGCATGTGCTTTGCGAGGTACATGCTGAAAGGGGCATTGCACTCAATAATGGGCCTTATAAGGGAGGAATGCAGAGATTTTATGCCCTCCTTGTCACTGGATGAGATACCCTTACCTATGAGGTGGGCCATGTAGAAGTCTTTCCATACAATGGAAGCAACATGGTGGTCAAAAGTCAGGTTGCTATCAACCTGGGTGCCAAATTTTACTAGCATGCTTGAATTCGCAATAATCAGATATGCTTATAGATAAGTCACCCAATAGATAATGTGGATTCAATGTCCTAGTAAATAATTTCAGTTCAATCAATGTCCCATCTATGTTGGCCTTACCAGATGGCACAAAACTAAAACCTTTTTTCAAATCAGCTATAGCACTATTATGACATCAGTATTAGACAAATGGTCATTTATGCGTAAAGTATCCCTTATAGTTGCTGCTATTACAGTGTCGATACCTAAAAAATGAAACTGGGGAATGTCATTCATGATGACCCCTAAATTGGTAGTGTTACCCACTGCAGACAGATTATGGGTTACTTGATGCTCATTCATTAAATAAATATTACTAGCATCAAATGAAACCTCCAAAATTGCCAGCCTTGTTATCCATAGTCTTATTCACAAAATCTGTCATTAAAATAATTATATACAATTGGTACAGTACACCACATTCAGAAGCTACATCCTAAACCCTGTCATTCGTTCTATTATTAAAGTCACATATTAATGCATAATTACTAAAACAAGTGAAAAAGGACTGCGCACACATTCTTATTTTTGTCTTGTCTCCAGAATATTCATTCATATTTAGTATGACAAAAGTGCTTCAATGTTATCTTAATTTAAGTGCCTGTATTCAAGACTGATCAATGTTAAATATAGCAGTAATAAACAACAAACAAGAGGTGGGTGGAGCAAACATATTATAAACAAATAAAACAACAGAGATAACAATGAATACTGTGCATAAACCCTAAAATTACAAAAATAGGACCGATAAGCTAAGGCATAACTGTAGACCAGTTTTAAAGTTCTATTTATATGAAGCATAATGTTAGGCAAATATGACCCAGAAACTTAATTAGATAGACCTCTAGAAGCTAGCTTAAAAATGTTCAATTTGAGAATATGATTAATACTAACAGGAGTTGGGCACTCTTTCAATCAGCCACATATCAGGTTCCCCAAATAAGGACCTTTATAAGAAAAAAAGTCTATAGGCAGAGCAAACTGCTAGCAGGCCTGCCTCTTTAAATCTTTCACCAAAAGCATCATTCTGTAATATATTGATTAACATTGTCATATGCATTATGTATATCTAACTCCAGAAAATATCCCTTCTTGGAAGTCTGAATTTCATTAACTATTTCACTAAATGTTAACAGCAATTACTTTATGCCTTTCCCTTTCCCCACACCATATATTTTGGGCTTCATGATGTAAACTAAATAATTATATAATCACAGTCGCAAAAGTTTTTTTTTAAAGATTTTATATCAGTCTTAGTGGCAATAGTCTCTCATTTATTAGATCTTCTCTTTCTTTCTCTCTTTTCCCTTCCATATACATTTGATACTGTTTAAATAGTTATTAGCTCTGTTTTATCTACATTTCCACCATTCCTGCAAGCAATTAAAAAAAGCAGCTGATCATTGTTTACTGATCTGTAAGTGCCTTCTGATTTGATTGTTTTCAATATCCTAGCAATCTATTACTAATTAATATCTGGATCTATGCTCTTGTCCACATTCCCCTCTATGTATCTAAGCTGTCAACAATTCATGTCAAAAGACTGATAACTCTCCGAGTGCTGATCCATTGAAAAACATGGCTGAAACAACTTATGTTGAACCTCAAAGGTTAAGATATTTTTTGCAAAAGGTAAGTCCCTGCACTACCCATATGGGAGAACACCTCCTAAACTTAAATACATCTTCTCTGATGTCACAAAACAGTGGAAAAAGAAAACACTGTCAGTGAACATTGTTTCAGCCATTTTACTTCAATAGATTGTTATTTGGTTAAACAGTTGTTGAGTCATTGACATGTTCCCACTGTCATCCCTTATCCTTTAATACATCTTTACTAGCATATATGTCACTTAAATATAATTTTTCTGCAATATTTGATATTGTATAGTACAGCCACCCATTTTAGTCCTTAATATCTCCACATATGTGTTCCTTTTGAATAAATTTTACCAGTGGAGGATTAACTTCTTCTTTATTGTCCTTACTGATATATTTTTATTTATTAATTATTATTTTAGCCTTGCTTCATCTGTATATAATTTCTGCTTAAAGTCTTAAATAAGTGCAGTTTATACTCAAAAATGAATCATGAAAATTGTTCAGCATAATCCCTCTGTTGTTATTACTTTTTGCCTTAACTCTTTTCTTTGGTAGAGATATTCCCATTGCATTTTTAGTTTTAGTTACATCCAACTAAGATCTTCAGTTTGCAGGTGAAGATAGTCCTCCCATAGCCTATGGAAATAATTTTCACCCATTCTAAATGCATAAATTATGCATTTCGACTAGCTTTCCTCCCCAGACTCTAGGTGATCAATCATCTTATCAAGTTTCAGAAAACAGCTTTATGATCTGAAAATCTATTTTCTTAAGTCACCTCATTCACTGTCTCTAAAATAGATCTTCACAATGCATAATTAGCCTTTGTAGTTATAGTCACTTTATGTATGTTTTCCTATCTTGATTAGAACTTTGTAAGTCCACCCATATGACATCCATTTGCGAATTACTATTCCCTCTAATGTTTCTAATCTTCCTTCTGTATAAATCACAGTTAAGGACTCCAGCACACAGTATAATAACATTCATTATAACACACTTTTATAAATCATGAAGCATTTTGTTGCTGTCTATATGATTGGTATCTACAGGCATATTATATAATGTTAAAAGACAATTATTTAAGCAGATATTAACTATCTGCTTGAATGAACAATTATATAGTTCTTCACTGTCAATTGACTGCATTTATGTATCAGAATTCCTAGCCAGAACAAAGTTCAGAACCAAATGACCAAATTGCTGTTTCATCTCACAAAATGCCAAACTTCTATCTTTTAAACACACTAATGCATATCACATCAACTAGAAAACAGATATTAGCAAAAACAGAGAGCAGCAGTTTGTTCCTTTAACTAATCACAGACAACATATTGTCTTGCTAAAGCCTTAATAGGTTCATAGGTTCATAGGTTTATACTAGGCTATCTGCCCTAAGGCATTTATAAGCCTAGCCCAAATTATTGTGGCTTCATACACCCCTTATATGAAAAAATACTGTGCCCATTAGTTTGTTGTGCCTCTGTCCAGCAGTGACTCAGAGATGATTCCCGGGGTAAACCTACGATCTCCCATCCACAGGTCTAGATTTCTCTTGAACAGAGTCAGCGAGGTGCTCTGCCTCACATGGACCGGGATTTTATTCCACAGCATAGGAGTCTCTGAGTAATAAATCTATCCCTCCAGCACGCCCTATTTATATCCGTGCTAAGGTTTAAGTCGCTGCTCTAGTGGTTTTGGTGGATTTGGATTTTTGAGGTGGAGCATGTCCATTAATTCGGGTTGGACATGGCCTTGTATGTCAGGCACATGTCACCTCTGAGCAGACGGTATGCGACTGAATAGAGCTGGAGTTTCTTCAATCTGGCAGCATATGACAGATTTTGGAGTCCCTTTATCCTTTTGGTGAGGAACTTTTGGGGTCTCTCCAATTGCTGCAGATGTCGGGTGAGATACATCCCTAATGGGGCATTGTACTCGATCATTGGTCTGATAAGTGAAGAGTACAGGGAACAATGACCTCACTAGATCTGGATGTGAATCCTTCATGATCAGGTGGGCAATGTAGAAGGTCTTTCTAACCACTTTAGCAATGTGAGTGTCAAAGAAAGGCCACTGTCAACCTGGGTCCCCAGGTCCCTGATAACCTCTTCTGTGCTTAGTGGATTGCCACCTATATGGTAGCTTGGGGTTACCTTATTTTTCCCGAAGGGTATGACTATACATTTTTGGCGTTTAACTTCAGGCCATGGCTCTGGCACCAGCCATCTGTTTCCGTGAGTCCCTTCTGAAGGATATCAGTGTCCGATGCACTTTCCACTATGGCGCCCAGTTTGCAGTCATCTGCAAACTTTGTCAGCCAAAGTCCTCCCATGTTGGCCTGTACTTCTGAGAAGTAGATGCCAAACAATAGAGGGCCAAGGACCGAGCCCTGTGGGACACCACTTGTGACCGGCTTGGAGTCTGACACAGCGCCAGCAACTCTAACCCTGTGGGTTCTGTCCTTAAGCCAGTTTGCAACCCATCTTGTGACATATGGGTTTACATTTAAGCTGGTAAGTTTTTCTACAATACCCGAGTGGGGTATTGTGTCGAAAGCCTTTGCAAGGTCAAGGTAGGCTGTATGGACTGCCTTTCCCTCATCAATGGCCTTGGTGACTATTTCAAGAAGTCGACCAAGTTCAAAAGGCATGATCTTCCCTTGACAAAGCCAAACTGGGTCGGGTCCAATGTCTGCAAGTCCCCTATATCTTTGTTTATGAGCTCCATTATGATCCTCTCCATAGCTTTGCAGACTAGACTTGTTAAGCTTATGGGGCGGTAATTACCAGGGTCCGTGAGGCGCCACCTTTGTGGAGTGGGACCACAGTTGCCGCATCGCCACTCCTTGGGCACGTATCCTGTGGTAAGGCTGAGATTAAACAGCTGCCTTATGTGCGGGTTTAATTCCTCATTTAGCTCAAGTGGTAGCACACAGCCGGGACACCATCCGGTCCCATTGATGCTGTGTTTTTAGCTTTAGAGAGAGCAGCTTTCACCTGCGCATTTGAGATGTCCGGGAGGCTACACTGCTGGGATAGTTATCTCTCCTTTAGGGGAGAGGGGGTGAAGTTTGCACTGAACCTGTCTGCCAGTATGTTGGCAATGTCTGTGGGTTCAGTGATTTTGTATCATTTTGGACTAATTCTGAGCATATCTGTGAGTTTCCACCCAGGTTCCTAACATAGCTGAAAAAGGCCTTATGATTGTCCTTTGAATCCATGGCAATTTTTCTCTCAAAATTGGCCTTAGTTGATTTTATGAGTGCTCGTAATTTTTTGCTAATAATGATCAGGGGTGACTTCCCTTTTATGGATTTTGTTCTATCATGTAATAGCTTTCTCCTCTTATTGTAAAGTTTGTTAATGGCTGGGGTCCACCAGACTGGACGTTTGCCCTTTGTGGAAAGAGTCTTGGTTTTATTTGGGATTGCCTGATCCATGCAGTCCTGGAGGTGTTCATAGAAGGCATTTGTAAGGGCTTCGCAGCTTGGGTTGTGGTTTCCTCTGACTCAGGGGCCTTGAAGGATACCACACCAGTCTTGAGTAGTGTGAAGTTTGCTTTAGAGAAGTTCTTCACTATGGTCTTTTTTGTTTGGGGTGGGGCGGGATGTGGATTTCCAGTGAGATTAGTTTATGATCAGATCTCACCAAAGAGGGATATACTCGGTGTGGAGCATTTTGTCCCCATGTTTGTGACAATGAGATCTAGTATATTTTCCTCTCGTGGGAACAGTGACTAGCTGTTCCATGGCATTTGAATTTATGAACTCCAGGAACCGTTGGGCTAGAAAGTTAGGGCTTGAGTAATGTTCCCAGTCTATATTCGGGTAGTTGAAGTCACCTAATATGATGGTGTTTGGAGATACATTTATACCCTCCAGTGTCTTCAGGAAGGCTGTGTGTGGGGTTCCTGAGTTTGAGAGGGTGGCCTGTAGCATGCTACAATTTGTAGAGCAGTTTGCCTGTGTTAGTTGCACCTGGATGGTTTCCGAGCTTCATGCGTTGCCACCACCTAGGAACTAGTGGGGTCTTAGGGGTTGAACCTTTGTTGCCGTGGCCCTGAGCAAAAATTGTAGTTTCACCCAGGTTCCTAACATAGCTGAAAAGTTTAGTTGTCCTTTAATCCAACAATTTCTTCAAAATTGGCCTTATTGTTTTTAGCTCTATTTTTCAATAATGATCATACTTTCCCACTGTCATCCCTTATCCTTTAATACATCTTTACTAGCATATATGTCACTTAAATATAATTTTTCTGCAATATTTGATATTGTATAGTACAGCCACCCATTTTAGTCCTTAATATCTCCACATATGTGTTCCTTTTGAATAAATTTTACCAGTGGAGGATTAACTTCTTCTTTATTGTCCTTACTGATATATTTTTATTTATTAATTATTATTTTAGCCTTGCTTCATCTGTATATAATTTCTGCTTAAAGTCTTAAATAAGTGCAGTTTATACTCAAAAATGAATCATGA
This sequence comes from Protopterus annectens, assembly GCF_019279795.1. Taxonomy (NCBI): domain Eukaryota; kingdom Metazoa; phylum Chordata; order Ceratodontiformes; family Protopteridae; genus Protopterus; species Protopterus annectens. The sequence goes on along the minus strand of NC_056729.1, from coordinate 609,070,700 downwards.
AAATTGTTCAGCATAATCCCTCTGTTGTTATTACTTTTTGCCTTAACTCTTTTCTTTGGTAGAGATATTCCCATTGCATTTTTAGTTTTAGTTACATCCAACTAAGATCTTCAGTTTGCAGGTGAAGATAGTCCTCCCATAGCCTATGGAAATAATTTTCACCCATTCTAAATGCATAAATTATGCATTTACTAACTTCTCCCCAGACTCTAGGTGATCAATCATCTTATCAAGTTTCAGAAAACAGCTTTATGATCTGAAAATCTATTTTCTTAAGTCACCTCATTCACTGTCTCTAAAATAGATCTTCACAATGCATAATTAGCCTTTGTAGTTATAGTCACTTTATGTATGTTTTCCTATCTTGATTAGAACTTTGTAAGTCCACCCATATGACATGCATTTGCGATTTACTTTTCCTCTAATGTTTCTAATCTTCCTTCTGTATAAATCACAGTTAGGACTCCAGCACACAGTATAATAACATTCATTATAACACACTTTTATAAATCATGAAGCATTTTGTTGCTGTCTATATGATTGGTATCTACAGGCATATTATATAATGTTAAAAGACAATTATTTAAGCAGATATTAACTATCTGCTTGAATGAACAATTATATAGTTCTTCACTGTCAATTGACTGCATTTATGTATCAGAATTCCTAGCCAGAACAAAGTTCAGAACCAAATGACCAAATTGCTGTTTCATCTCACAAAATGCCAAACTTCTATCTTTTAAACACACTAATGCATATCATATCAACTAGAAAACAGATATTAGCAAAAACAGAGAGCAGCAGTTTGTTCCTTTAACTAATCACAGACAACATATTGTCTTGCTAAAGCCTTAATGTTGTTAATGTTTAAGGAAAGAACACATAATTGCAATGTGTGTCATTGTTTAGGCTTAGCTCTATTTACCCATCAGACCTTTCAATTTGCACTCACTCAGCTACCTATAGAGCCCTAACTTTTGCCATGATTATTAACTTCCTCAATAACGTATTCATCATCAGTGTATGAATGCAACACATGCATGCTACCTATTTTCTGATTCAGTGGAGTCACTGCCAGCAGAAATGCCCTCTGACGGAAGAATCCCATTCTGATGACTTACCAGTAAATAAAAGTGGCTTGATAGATTTATCAATAACTGTTATTCCAGTTTCTGTTCAGTATTTTCAGAAATGCCCTGCTTCATGGCATATTGTACATTTACTTCACAATCCCTACTTAAATGACCCCTTCCCTCACATACACCACATTATCTTTTCACAAAGTCCTTCACCAAGTGACTTACTTCCCCACCAAAAATAACAGCCTCAATCCAGTGTCTGCAATATACAATATATTTGATAGCATGAATAACTGCTTTGCTTTATAAATGGCACCGGACATTATCTTTCTTAGAGAAATAAGCACAAATAGATCATACCCAAGTTCAGAAACCATCAACAGCTCTTTTTTTCCCAAACTATAAGCAGTGTTACAAAAATCCAAAAGTACCACTTTCAGTAAAGCTTCAGTCATGTCAGCAGGGCTAAATGGATGAAAATGTTCCATTTCCTGTTACTACTATAAGACTGCAGCTCAGTAATCCATTTTTGCATTACAACAAGTGCAGTCTCATCTTCCAAGGCTACATAAAAAATGGATTAATTCCCAGGAGAATTACTGTAGCAGTATAACACCAGGGGCTTTCAAACATATATCCCAAAATTGTATTGCTGAGGCAATGTGCTATCAATATAAAGAAGCATCAAAATATTATTTCTAGGTAACAATACCTCAGAATGAGTGAGAATAACCAACAACTCCTGCATACTATTTACATGCAGGGTTTGTCTCACAAACCAGAAGATTGGTAAACTGAATCAGTACCTTCTGGCATTGCCAAGTTTACAGACCTAAGCACCTTGTTCTGTGGTAACTGTAGTTCTCCTTCCACATGCTCTATAACATCTCTCAAAGACAAGGAAACATCTTCACCCACTACTTCAGCTAGTGCTCACATCGAATCAGAAAGCCCGTCATGACTATAACTATTTTTTCACCGCCAGTTCTGACAGAATCAGACTGAATCACAGAATCTCACAGACCATTTCCACATAAATTCATATCATCGACTACCAGCAATATATCAGCCTTCAGCTTGATTCTGTCTCCCTTTTAAACAACTAAATGTACCCCCTGCTGCAAAGAGTGGAGGAAGGTTCCTCAGTGCCTTGAACAAATTTCCCCAGGTCAATAAGAATATAACCTTGGTTATCTCCTGGAAACAGTCGAGTGGCCAAATGGATCAAACCAAATAAACAAAATGTAAATAAATAATATAAATAAAATAAGCTATCAAGCAATTAATTAGCCCTGTGAATCCAGATGAGGTCCCCTTGCCCCCGCCCTACTTTATACTACCTGAGGAAGCACTTCAATTAATTTATGGATACTATAGATGAATCAAGTTCATACTTTATAAGTTCATAGGTTTGAGGAAACTACCAGTTGAATTTAATTTATGTACATTAACCAGTGGTCAGAACTGTTTTTAAACTCATGCAAGTTTTTTATATATTTTATATTTTAAGATTATATTTAATATTTTAAGATTATATTATTTATTTCTTAGGTTTTAATTATTTTTACTGAGTATTTTATAGCTCTTGTAATAGCAAAAAGATTGATTCAAAGTCTAACAATGGATTATGGACCAAACAACAGACCTAACAGTGTTATTTAAATTAATCTTGAGCTTTGTAAATCATGCCTGAGAGGTCTGGGATATTTATTTATGTGAATTCTAAATTCAGCTGCTAATTCTGAATTGTTCATTATTTTAAATGTGTAACACAGTTTGCCTTTTCACAAACCTATATTTTATGCTGCACTGTTATCTCTAAACAAGAATATTCTGTAAATGTCCTTTATACTGATTCTAGGAGATATATCTCAAATTTGTGTAATGAATAGACTACAGCATTAAATTAAGCAGAGGACTGAATTAAGTTTTTAAGTAACTAACACAGAAAAAATATGGAACTAAAGGATCTGATTAGTAATATTTTGTCAGCCTTATTTTTAAATTGTGTAGCATTTAATCTAAAGGTTTCCAGACTACTTCTTGAAATAATGGAAAATGTGCATCTTCAAAAAAATCATCCAGTTACCATAACAAGGATAACCAGCAAAGAGCATGGCAAGCAAAGAATATGTTCTCTATGAGATATTTCCTCAGATGTTTCCATAAACCCCTGAACACTTTTTGCATCAGTCTACTATTTGGTCATGAGGGCGAAGCCCAACTGGCCAAACAAAGCCAACCATGGGTAAATCCAGCATTACCCACACCCAGAAGGGGGTTATTGCTATTATACAATGACATTATTTAAGAAAAAAAAAAAACTTTTCCTAAATAATGGCATTGTATAATGCCTCCTTGCTGCCTTTCCGCAGCTGTCTGGTATTCTGCGGCAGTTCTGATGTACTGCGCATGCGTATACCTATGCAGTACATTAGAACTGTGGGCAAAAGCAATGGAGAAAGCAAGATCTCTGTTGCTTTTTACAAACTGTTTTCGCTATGTTAAATGGGTTTAACATAGTGAGGCAGCTTTAAAAAAAGCAACGGAGAATCTCTGTTGCTTTTTTTAAAGCTGTTTCGGTATGTTAAACCCATTTAACATAGCAAGATAGTTTTGAAAAAAGCAACGGAGAAAGCAAAATCTCCATTGCTTTTACAAACTGTTTTGCTATGTAAATGGGTTTAACATAAAGAGACAGCTTTAAAAAAAGCAACGGAGAATCTCCGTTGCTTTTTTTAAAGCTGTCTCGGTATGTTAAACCCATTTAACATAGCTGAACAGTTTGAAAAAGCAACGGAGAAAGCAAGATCTCCATTGCTTTTTACAAACTGTCTCGCTATGTTAAAGGAGTTTAACATAGCGCAACAGCTTTAAAAAAGTAACAGAGAATCTCCGTTGCTTTTTCTAAAGCTGCCTGGCTATGTTAAACTCGTTTAACATAGTGAAACAGTGAGAAAAAAAAGAGTTATAGTAATGGAAAAAGTCTGGGCAACCGGACCTTTTCCCATTACTATAACTCTGATTTACAACATGCACGCTGACCAATCAGCGTGCACATTTTTGAATATTAATGAGGGGGAGTTATATAATTGGAAATGAGGGCAATCCCACACCTATGTTCACAGTGGTCACTGCTCTTATTAATGTAGCGACATAAAGTGTGTTCCATAACTCTAGTCCATCTTTGTATGCTACTGGCTCATCAGATCTAATGACACAAGCCACACCCAGTAAAGGATGTTCATCAATGGTTGTTTTTTATGGTGCAAGACAGACAATATGCAGTCACCTTACTTATAAAGTGGAGCATTACCTATAACTCTCTGATTCACCTTAAGAGATAATAAACTATTAGAGTATAAAGCACATTGAACAATATCCTATTATTAAATTCTAGGGCTATCTTCACTAAGAATTGCAGTCCAGTGTGTCCATTTCCATTAACTTAAACATAGTAAATGAAGAAACATAATCTCAGCTTCCATTAAATTCTATGTTATTCAGTGAAATATTTAAGAGAAGCTCATTCTGTTACAGATAACAATCACTGGCTACTCCTCAGCAATGATTTCTGACCTAGAATGAAAGAAAGTAAAAAAGGGGAAGTGGGGAAAGGGAAGAATTTTTTTTTTTGGGGGGTAGGAATGTCACTTTCAAATGGAAAGGGACAGAATAGAAGTTTTAAAAACCACAAACCAAACAACCAAATGGACGGTTAACTGCGTTGGATTCCACAAAAAGCACAATTACAATTAGCGCTTTCATCCACCTTTAATTGAAACGTGAACTTCATCAGAAAAAACGGGAGCTCTCCCCTGCTCTCGTTTTTAAACAAAATTACAGGAAGTGATGCAATGAGTCTTGTTTTACAAATAATCAACAAATAAATGATTTGTTGGCTTCTTAAACAACTGTTCAAAAATACTCTAATCATACATCATTCGCTCTTCCTTAAACTTCACTGATGTTGAAAATTTGTGTATAAAAACAGTATAACAGTACAAACCTTTTCTTTAAAACTCATGATAACAACATACTATTCTCTATGAAACATGTACTAACACACCGACTTCTATATGTCAGTGCGCTAAAATCTATCTACCCACACACAAATTAAATAAACAAACGCTCCGATATCTGAGCGCATATTTTTGCGTAATGAAACTTGTTGTGATGTACCTTTAAACTTCTTAAATCTCTTGTCATTTTAAATAGAGATTTGTTCAGTTGAATTTTCACGTTAAAATGTTTAGACAAGAGATTTAAGAAGTTTAAAGGTACATCACAACAAGTTTCATTACGCAAAAATATGCGCTCAGATATCGGAGCGTTTGTTTATTCATCTCGTGTGTGCGTAGATAGATTTTAGCGCACTGACATTTAGAAGTCGGTGCGTTAGTACAAGTTTTATAGAGAGTAGTAAAAATATGCGCTCAGACATCGGAGCGTTTGTTTATTTAATTTGTGTGTGGGTAGATAGATTTTAGCGCACTGACATATAGAAGTCGGTGTGTTAGTACATGTTTCATAGAGAATAGTATGTTGTTATCATGAGTTTTAAAGAAAAGGTTTGTACTGTTATACTGTTTTTATACACAAATTTTTAACATCAGTGAAGTTTATGGAAGAGCGAATGATGTATGATTAGAGTATTTTTGAACAGTTGTTTAAGAAGCCAACAAATCATTTATTTGTTGATTATTTGTAAAACAAGACTCATTGCATCACTTCCTGTAATTTTGTTTAAAAACGAGAGCAGGGGAGAGCTCCCGTTTTTTCTGATGAAGTTCACGTTTCAATTAAAGGTGGATGAAAGCGCTAATTGTAATTGTGCTTTTTGTGGAATCCAAGCAGCTTTCAGCACTGTTTCCTTTTACTTACATGAAAGGAATTTAGCAACCTGGCCCAAGCCCATCCTGCTGTTATTAAGTTATTCACTGTTGTCACTCGATATACTCTTTGTCTGCAACCCTCCATCTGTTTATTGCAAAACCGGTAACCAGACCAGCATACAGGAAGCAGCATTTTCACCATTTAAATTGTCAGGATTGCTTAAAATATTTTTATCTATCATCTCCCTTTTATCTAAGGCTGCTGCATTTGCTTCAACAAATAATCATCCTGCATTTCTAACTCTTGTAACCTTAAGTCATGGCGTATCAATGTGTGTCTGTCTGATCAAACCCTTTTCTAGAAGTATTTTCTACTGCTTACAAGATATCTCTTAAAATTGTGATAGCACTCACTTGATATCTATATTAGAAGAATGTCTATCAGGACAATGATTAAGCTATTTGTTGCTTACAATGCTTAGCATATACCACTCACATGCTAAACTCTGAGCTAGTAAGTTAAGGATGATGAGCTGGCTTTAAGTAAACATCAATTGTTTAACCATCAATTACCAATTCTTTGGGTTCTGCCACCACAACACATTCACAGAATTTTCTGGCACATTTCCCGGTGAAATTAGATTAATTCATGAAGTCTGACGACACCCACCAGTAGTCATTCTGGAAGTCTGTTTATTCATCTCGTGTGTGATGCTAAACTGTACTGCTGATCTAACCAGCATATCCTATAACTGAAAAGTTCATCTCTACTTGATTTCCCCCAGAGATATTCTCTCTCTGTAAAAAGAGCCTAGCTTACTCACCATTGTACCTTGACCTTGATACACTCTTATTGAGTATGATGCCACCCACCAGCCCACCTTGGTCTTTAGAAAGTCTTTATCTACTACTTCTAGTACTACTGGGGATCAGTTGCTAGTGTCTCTAGTTCCAGTAACTCCTGAACACAGGAATATTGAATGAATATTGAGGGCCATGTTACCTCATAATCCTCTCCTTCTCAATCCTCTCCTTCTCAAACACAAATAAATGCACGGCCAAACTGGAGGACCAGCTCTCACTGCAGGACTGGCTCTCTCAACATAGGACTGGCAAGACCAGACAGGAGGAGAACCACACAACACCCAGTCACACAATATACCTCACACCTTCACATCATACACATACTCACAATCTCAGACAAAGACTCTGATCCAGGGCTCTGATCAAAAGGAGGCCACCAGCGAACACCAAACACGAACCAACATGCAGCACATACACCACACAGACCACCACCAAACAGTGTCAAACAAACACCATGCCAAAGACCAAACAGTCATACCAGAAACGCATCGTTGCTGGTCCATGGTCACCATATGAACGTCCACGGCTCACACAGTAAGTGCCCCCGAAGGCAGACTGAAGCGCTACTAATAGAGGCTCAGGTCCATACATAGCAGGTAAGCCAGGTCTCTCGGCATCATTGTCACGCTGGTGTCCTCGACCTGAGTCCACGCTGGGTGTCCAGCGACTGACGCATTATATCTCTCTGAACGCCTGGCCAGCGTCGAGGCTCCTGATTATGCTTAGCCCAGGGTCCATGGCGAGGCCTGACAGCGAGCAGGCATGTATTCAGATGAGATTGATGCCACATTGCAGTGATGGATGATGATAAGATTAATGCCTGCTAATAGAATTCTGATGAATCATTCAAAAAAGGGGCAATGTCTTTGTCTGCCTGGGCTGACATGCAGGACAAATGCAGCTTGGGCCATAGGGCCGGCTAGGCCTGTCGCCTGGGCAAACAGGCGGAGCAAACCAAAAAAAACTAACGCCAATGCTGCTTTTTAGGCAGTGCTCCTCAAATTCCTGCCTTTTCAGGCCAAACTCAAAAAAAAAACAAAGGGTAATGCTTTAATAATGCCAGAAGTCTCAAAGGCAAGATGCACTTTTCAAAGGCCTTCTTTGTATCATATCTATCGATGTCTGTGTGACAGAAACCTGGTTCCAAGAAATAAGAGGGTCCCCAAAAGGACAACCACACTTTCACTAGGAGGGGTCGTTCCATAAATCCGGACAACACCTTCCAAAGAAGAAGAGTGCATAATTCTCAAGGACACCTCTCCACAGCACAGCAGGATGCACCGGAGACCGTCAAGACATCCGTTAACCATAGAGCAGACTTTGCTCTGCACGAATTTGTAGCATGTTACCATGCACCCTCTCCAAACTCAGGAACATAGAACCCTTCACCTATCACGATGGAACTATCTAACTTAAAGAGAACAAACACCATCATGCCTAGGTGACTTCAAACACACCCTAATGAATAAACAACACTACCATAAGCCTTGATCTCATCTACTCGATTCCTGGATTCATAAACCAATGCCAAGACAAACCGTTAACCTGAACTGATAGTGAAAACAATAATCTCTCATCATCGAACATGGGATCATCATCATCCACTTAGACCAGGAAACCCTCATCAAAGAGATCAGACCATAAGCAATCTCGCTGGAAGTCTCCAAATCATACCTGAAACAAAAAGACCGCTCAAACCTGTAACTCCCGTGCAACACCTCTAAACTCTACCTAAGCCGCTGTTTAAGACCAAATGCCAAGTCTAAACAAGACTCCGGCTTAAAGCTGGGAGGCGCTTACAATGTGGTAAGCAGCCATCACCTAGCTCTAAGCGCTGGGAAAGAGCTGATACAAGAAAACTAAAAACAAATGTACCCAAGAAGACACCCCGTCAGTCGACGGACCCCAACTAAGGCAAAGCTCCACAACAAAGGAGGAGAAACTACTGAAAGCTCTCAAAATCTTATCTAAAAAGACACTGCTTGAAAATCATACACCTTAAAACTAAAAGAGAAAAAAATAAAATCTCTCAAAGAACCAGGTACAGAGAAATTTGCGCCAGGACTCTAGAACAAGAAAAAGACTGGCCTATTTTGGCTATACAATCATACCTGGAGGAGGAGGAAACTCCCAGATATGCTCAGAAATGATGTGAAAATTACTGAACCTACACACATTGCTAAACATGCTGACAGGTTCAGTGCAAACTTAGATATCTATTCCAGAGGATTGTAGCCCCAAACATCTCCAGGTGAGAACTGCCCCTCACTATAAGTAAAACAGCATAATCCATGGGACCGGATGGTGTCCCCGGCTGTGTGCTTCATGAAGCTTCATAGGAATTACGAGGATTAGGAGGACAGTTGTAACAGCCTCTGTCACCTCAGGATTGGTCCCACTTCATAAGCGGGGTGTGCACAGACCCTGGAAATTAATACCAGTAAGCAAGCAAGCCTTATCTCTGCAAAGCCATGGAGAGAGTGGATCATAATGGAATAAATAAAGACATGAGGAACTTGCAGACTTTGGATCCAGCCCTTTTGAAACTTTTGTCAAGATCCTATCTCTTAAACTTGGTTGACTTTTGAGACAGTCACCAAGGCCATTGATGGATGAGAAGGCAGTCCATACAGCCTACCGACCTGGCAAAGGCCGGTATCATCGAAAAACTCATCAGCTTGAATGTAAACCCATACATCACAAGATGGGTTGCAAACTGGCTAGCGACAGAACCCCACAGGGTCAGAGTTGCTGGAGCCATGTCAGACTCAAGCTGTCACAAAGTGATTGTCCCACAGAAATGATCTCAGTCCTGGGTGAAGTCTTCGGCATCTACTTTTCTGAAGTACAAGCAAAACTGGGAGGTTGGCGACCAAAGTTTGTGGAATGACGCAAACTGAAGCCATAATTAACCCACATCAGACACAATATCCTCCAGAAGGGCCCTCACAGAGCGGATAACTGGTTGCCAGAGCCATGACACCAAGTTAGGTTACCCCTAGTTACCATATAGGTGACAATCCACTGAGCAAAAAAAAATCAGGGATCTGTAATCCAAGTTGGACAGTAGTAGTCGCTTGACACTCATGTTGCTAAAAGTAGTTAGAAAAACCTTCTATATCGCCCACCTGACCGCGAAGGGATTCACATCTAGATCAAGGAGGTCATCGTCCCTGTACTCATCACCATTAGACCTATGATTGAGTACAATGGAATGTATCTGACCAGACACCTGATGCAGCCCCAAAGTTCCTCACCAAAAGGATAAAGGGTCTCAAAAATATGTATGTGCTGCTCCGGACTGAACTCCAGCTATTCAGTCTCAGTCTCATTGCTCTTTGGTGACCTGTGCCTGACATATAACAGCCATGTCGCAAACCCAGATTTGATGAATGATCTTCACAAAAAACCCAGATCCCTCAGAACCACGGAGACTTTATAAAGAGAGCGTGCTGGAATTCATCACCCAGAGACTCCTATGCTGTGGGAACAAAATCCGGTACATGAGGCAGAGCACACACCTCGCCTTGTTCAAGAGATTCCCTTGACCAATGGATGGGAGATCGCAGATATACCCCAGGGATTACTTCAGTGTCACTGCTTGAAAAATGATAGGCATAGTTTTTATTCAAACTAAAGGGGTGGCGAAAGCCACATAACTATGGGCTAGGCTTATAAATGCCCTTGGGCAGATAGCCTAGTATGAACCTATGAACCTATGAACCTATGAACCTAAGTCCCTTTCTTTATGGGAATGTTATATTATGAACAACTGCCACAGCCTAGTGGAAGAATTAAAATCAACTGGCAAAAAACATAAACTATCACACGGAGTGAGCAGCTTATTAACTATTGACTTAATGAGAACAAATCTCTAGACGTAGCTGGGTCATCACAGTAGTGGGGCTTGCTGGCCAGCACCCCCACCAGGAAACACTCACCATTCCTCTCTCATGTCACACGAAGTGCTTGAGATACTAATCCAACTTGTGTAACCTGGACCCTAGACAAGACTTTATCTCCATCTCTCACTATGACACCACTGCATGTGGGAAAAGAATATTTTAATGTTTAATGCACCACAAAGTATTCAAATAATGCAAAGGATTATACCATTGCAACTATTTTACATAGCACAAGCTCTCTCCCTTCACTTGCCATTAACAGTACCACCTGTCAATTAACAGATGTCATCTGAAATACAGTAAGGCAGAAGTATCTTTTTTGTTACATCTGCTGACAAGGCATGTTCAATGGTCATAGTCCATTTTCATTAGAGACTGGGGTTGTCCTCCAATCTGTCATCCCCCCTCAAACAAACAAACAAAAAAAAAACTCCTTGGACAATTCTTGCCTCACATGGAGAGTTACAGCACTTTATTTCTAACTGGGACTGTAGTGCTGGCATTTACTTCTAAATGCCAGTATACACTGAAGACCAGTTCAGATCTGATGGTCATGTCCCCTAACACTTTATCCCATCTGTCCTATCTTTACTCTGATTACAGTCCTGTGGACAGAAACTCCACAGTAACAAAAGACAAAATGGTAAGACAAAAGTACAAAACATGTGACTCTTAAACAATAAGCCAAAACAAAGTAGAATCAATAACAAAATACTGGAAGAGAGACGTGTTTTGATTTGTGAAAGTATGCAAATTATTATTCAGTAAACTTGCTAATGCCCTTGCATAATGACACTTTCTTAGCTTTTTTATTAATAACCACTCCATATATATTTACTGCCTCATTTCTTTTGTTCACTTGAGTTGCTGTATTAATCAGAGGATAGCAGGTCATGGAAATGCAGTCATTTTTTTTTCTTTGCTATTGCTGTCTTTATTTTATGGGATATTAATGCATCACAGAATGATGTTTCTTCCGGAAGACTCTCAACATATCTGCTTTGATTAGTTTTTTTTTTTTTGGATTCAACTAGATGTAGCCTATTCTGGGGTTTGTGAATCCCCTAGGCAAGCAATAAACAACAAGTGTTTTCCCCTTGTCCCTCGGGCAGCTGATGTTGACACATAGTGGAGAACAGTTTACTATTTTGGTTACTTCAGCAGCTCTTTTACTAGTGCAGTCTCTACAGAAGCTGAAGTAACTGATTCACTGAAGTTGATTGCACTCTATGTATGGTGTCAACCAGGTTTCAGCGATGGCTGAGTATTGGGTTTTAACAACCTAATGGGTAACTGGATTTCAGATGTCTTATTACACAGGTGTCATGCACAGAGATGTAGAATTTAATAAACATTGTTTTTAGTAATGACAGCCTAATAAAGGGCTATGGCCTAGAAGAAAAAGAAAGGTTAACAAAAAATAACAAGGGTGGCAAGCATGTTAGATGGAGAGTTTAAAGAAGTGATGGAATCTCTTATATACAACAATTGCAAAAGATAATGAGGATAATAACATGTATACAAGATAAATTAACAGAATACTTTGAGGTATCCTCAGCCACAAATATATTTAATTTTTGATTTGTTTATTTTTCCATGAAATAGATGCAATCAAATACATTACAGATAATAGAAATGTGTGCAATATTCAGAGACTGAGAAATCAAAACAAAAGGATAAATTACATTAACTGTAAAAATAGAAACCTGTGTAACATTCAGTTTAATATCTTGGGCTTATTAGAATTAATAACAATCTGAATGCATCAATACTGACATTACAGCATTGTATATAAAAGTAGAGATTAGGTTTTGCACCCTCTGCACAGAAACTATAAATGACTACTCAATAAGCCCTATCATGTTTAAAAGTATGTTTGGGTCCAGAGAGATATTGTATTTGTTTTATTTTTATCTGCCTAGTTAGCTACTTAAATTTCTTACCCAAGAAAGACAACTTGATTTCCACCACAAAAACAGACAATATATATAGAACATGTTTATGAAAACAATGATACATTGGTAGAGGGTGAACAGTAAATGTGATAGTCATCAAATGGTTAAAATGCCACATCAATCTTCAAGTACTTGGGATCAACAGTTTAGAGTAATGGTGAGTGTGGAAGAGAGGTGAAGAAGAGAGTATAGGCAGGGTGGAGTAGGTGGAGAAGAGTGCCAGGAGTGATTTGTGACAGACGAGTACCAGTATGAGTGAAAGGGAAGGTCTACAAGAGGGTAATGAGACCAGCTATGTTGTATGGGTTGGAGACGGTGGCATTGACAAAAAGACAGGAATCACAGCTGGAACTGGCAGAATTAAAGATGTTAAGATTTGTACTGTGTGTGAAAAGGATGGACAGGATTACGAAGCAGTATATTAGAGGGTCAGCTCAGGCTGGACGGTTTTGAGACAAAGTCAGAGAGGCAAGATTGCATTGGCTTGGACATGTATTGAGGAGGGATGCTGGGTATATTGGGAAAAAGATGCTAAGGATGGAGCTGCCAGGTAAGAGGAAAAGAAGAAGGCCTAAGATAAGGTTTATGGATGTGGTAAGAGAGGACATGCAGGTGGTTGGTGTGACAGAGCAAGATGCAGAGGACAGGAACATATGGAAACAGATGATCTGCTGTGGTGACCCCTAATGGGAACAGCTAAAAGAGAAGAAGAAGAGTCTTCAAGTAGTATGTGAAATAACTTTAAGCCATATTCCATATGGCATGTCCTCACAATGAGAAATCGAACATTAAATTGAAGTATAAATAGGAGTATAAATAATTGTTGATGGCAAATTAAAATTAGACAAAGAGCTATGACAACAGTGATCATTAGGTACAAAAAATAGCAGTTTATGCTTTTTCATGATTAAGACATAATGTGAATGGAGGAAATCAGTTGATTGGGTAATGGTATTAACACATAATGGGAGCATGATTACAGCTTTAGCTTAGTGGAGTATTAAGGGTTTGTTCAAATGCCCAGATTAGATGACATGGGTAGTTGTATTACCCATGACTATGTAGCAAGCTTTACAAAGAATAGTATTCTTGAAGTGTTTCCTAGAAGTTATAAACTTTTGGGTATATATGGTAGCTCTTTTCAGAGCCTGTGCAATGTATGTCACCAAATCAATATTTTTTGTTTTTGGTATGCCAACTAGCTACCACAGTGAGGCCTGTAGTTGATATAGGGAACATCTACAAGTGATAGTATCAATCACAGATAAGGAGTTATGAAGAAATGAAGTTTCGATGTAAAGGGCAGTAGAATGATAGATATATGGTTTGGATTCCAGCCATTGTAGCTGCTTTAATATATGCTGGCAGTATCTAGTAGTACGACCTTCAGGAAATGTAACTATTCTGTTAAAGATCATGTTATACAGTAGAGATAGTTACATTGTAGCCAGAAGATTTGAAGAGTACATGAGAAAAGGCAGAAAGAAAGTCAGAAAAAAAGAACTTGTTCTAGCAGCTTCTGACATATCTCTGAAGAAACACCTTGCTAGTATAATCTACCTAGTTTCACACCAGTCTTATAAGTTCATAGGTTCATAGGCTCTTGCAGGCAATTTCAAGCCTAGCCAAATTAGCCTTTTGTCACTGAATTAACATATTCCATATGGTTAGAGATTGGCCTTACTCATCACGTGGTCAATAATTATATATTACCCATAATGAGAATAACTGGGATCATACCATAGATAATTTGAGGGGACCCATGCATGGGATAAAGCATTTAATAGCTACCTCTGTCCATTTGTAGTACATGGGGCAGTTCTGGGGGTAAATTTTCTGTTTCCCATCCATATATCCAAGTTGGGCTTGAATATAGACAGGGATGAACTTTGTTTTATGTGGTAGGGAGTATGTCTTAGTATAAGCCTCACAGAGGCAAGAATTTTGGCAGAGGTTAATTCCTCAATAACAGGTGAATCTAGTGCAGTGATGTTTACTTTGAGGATCATCTGGTTGCTAGTTAATGACACATTTTGGTGTCATGACAACAGTCCATGTTATGTACTTGGAAGAAAATGGCATCAGCTTTGAGTATGAGGCATTTATGTGGTGATCCAAGCTACAAAGCAGGTTCTGAGGGTAATGAAATGACATTTCAAGTTTTCCATCAACAGGCTCTAGTGAATAATCTGCTATACCGCTTTGCAGTGAATAGCCCATCTTTCAGAAAAACTGTGAAAAGAAGAAAGACAAGTACAGAAACTTAGGTGCACTAATGTTAACTGGAAGAAAAGAAGGAATGGCACCTTTCTATGACAGTTACACAGACAGCCTGTGAACCACCTTGTTGTACTCATTTTAAAACCTAAATTAGCCATTGCCTCCATGAGCGTGGAATGATTAACTGCATCAAAGACTTTGGAGTGATATAGCAGGATAATGCTGCAAATCTGAGTTTGTTAAGCTGACATCTAAGTTATTCTGTTAAGTCATGAGTGTCTTATCTGTTCAGGATTCTCAGGATGAGTGTTGAATGCATGCTATGTGCCTGAGACAGTATTGTGATTGAAAAGGTAGACTGAATGTTGCTTATGTACATTTTTCTCCAATATCTTAGAAACTGGAAGGAGCAGAGACATTACCCTGTAATTGCTCTGCATGAATGATGTTTCCACTTAGTGTCACAGATATCCAGAGCATGATTCTGGTATGTCAGTATACAGACTCTTTGCTAGATATATTAATGGTGGCTGTTGTTGTGTGGAATATGGCATGAGCTGCAGTTTTTAGGCATTTTAAGAAATAGAATCAGTGGCTGCTGATCTTGGTTTTGGTTTCTTAGTAACTTGGCTAACTTGAACAGCATGGGAGGCAAACATGATAGGAGGAAGACTGGCTGGTTTGTATGTTTTGATGGTATGAACTGGTTAAGGGCAGATCCTGCCTCTTAAACCTGGTGAATTTCTTTGGAAACAGTCACCAAGGCCATTGATGAGGGAAGGTGGTACAATACCCTACTCAGGCATTATAGATAAGCTCATCAGCATGTCACTAGATGGGTTGCAAACTGGCTCAAGGACAGAACCCACATGGTTATGTCAGACTCCAAACCAGTTAGTCCTGGGACCTCTCTGCCAACATGGAAGGACTGTGGCTGTCTAAGTTGCAGATGACTGCATTGACTCTACAGTCAACACAAGCATCCTAACAGACAACTGGTGCCAGCAAGTGCATAGTCATAATTACCACATAGGTGGTAATCCATTAAGTAATTAGGGACCTGGGGACCCAAGTTGTATATAGCCCACCTAATCATGAAGGGATTCACATCTAGATCAGAGGTCATTGTGCACAATGCCTTGGGATGTACCTTACCAGACACCTGCAGCAAATGGAAAGACCCCAAAGTACCTCACCAAGAGGATCAAATGGCTCAAACAGATGCCATACCAGCTCTACTCAGTGGCATACCACCTGCTCAGAGGCGATCTTTGCCTGGCGTATAAAGCCATGTCAACCCAGAATTAATGGACATGCTTCACTCTGGAATAAAATCCCAGTCCAGGGAATCTTGATGATCTGTGTCACTGTTAGACAGAGGCACAGTATACTTAAAATCACACTCTGGCTAGGCTTATCCTAGTATGAACCTATGAACCTATGAACCTATGACTGTTGGATCTCATTATCACTGAGATCTGTGAATGGAGGAGTTTGATGTCTAGAATTTTTGTGGGCTGCTTGCATGCAGTACTTGTTGATTATAATAGCACCTTTTACTCTTATTGCACTAAATTCAATCAGAGACACATCATCCCTAGCTTTATGAGACATGACCCAGAAGTGGTCTATGACTGACATCATGATCAAATTTGAAAATCCAGAGGAAAATTGTAGACCTGATTTAATTTTATGTAGTGGGGCAATTCTGATTGTAGTATTCAGAAAAAAATATTAGTTGAAATATGATACAGCTTCTTCCAGTAGTAGCTTGTACACTGGTGACCGGTTGATGAACTGATAGCTATTTTGAAGATGTAAATGTCAAATATTCTGACCCCTCTCAAGAAACAAAGCTTTTATACTTTGCCAAAATGTCACTAATGATATCAGACATGGTACCAGTTAGATGGATATCACTAGGGTAAGTATCCAGCCAATTATACTTTCATGGCCAGAAAAAATATCTAGAAATGTTCTTGTAGATATAATTGGGTGTATCCATTAAGCTGAATTAAGGGGTGACTGGAAGAAATATTGTAAACTTTTCAATCGATGTTAAAGTTTCTCATAGTTATATGCTTAGACTTGTTCATTCTGTTGAGCTGCTGTGTGACCTCTTCACTAACTGATATGTTGTTTGTATGAGAGGGTGCAAACAGAGGCAAAGGAAAGCAGTTCTGACGATCTGGTTTTGATATTAATAAGATAAGACTTGAGTACCTGTGTAGGGGGAATTTTCTTATCCGATAAAAAGCAAGTAAGGTAATTCCTTTAAAAAATTGCAACACTGCTCTATTATGTAGGCTATAATATCAAAAAGAACACTGAATAAATTGAAGGAGAAATGGACTTGTTTAGATGTCCTGGGTTTTAACCATGTTTCTGACAGGGATCTGAGGTCAGGTTGACATAAATCAAACAAGTTATGTAGAACATGAGTTTTATTTTGTATATTTCTGACACTGTCATGAAAAAGGTTTCAGGCCTTCAGCCTTGTCAGTAATGGTGTTACTATTTTATTGATTAGGATTAAGCTGTACATTACCCGATGTAAGTGTAGCTACTGTGAAAGGAATGTAATATAGCAGCATGACCTTTTGTTATGGATTTGAGTGATGAGCTGATTTCTATAAAGCTTTTTTAAGTACGATGGCAAGGAAGGTTTCTGTAGGCCCTGATGCCCGAACTAGTATTTTGTGGTTAACACAGGTAGACACATGTACAACTTGCATATGTATATGCTTCTGATAAGATTCCTCAGTGTAGGGCATCTAATATTTGATGACAGTTATTAGGCATAAATCTTCACCCACACTGTTAAAAGAGACTGAAACATTGTCATATGCACAGATGCCATTCTTTTTTCTAATAATGTTTGCATGTGAATGTAGATGTGCAAGTTACAAAAAATACAACTGACTTTTGTGCAATTACTTTCTGATCAATTAATAGGTGATGAGAAAAAAATCTATGGTAAAAATGTGAAAGAGGACATGATTAGGAATCTTAAGTAGTATCACAGCTGGCCATAACACTGCTCTAGATAAATTGCCCTTAAGCTCTTAATTTGTTTCTTAAATTACATAAACAGTTATATTCCATACTTTTCCCTATGGATTAGATGGTTAGGTAGGTGGCAATGACTTCTACAATGAAACACTAGAAAATATAACTGCACAATTGTACATCGTTTTTTCTAGTTTACCTAAACCATGATATGGTAGCTTTCTTAAAATCAGAGATCAATTTAAAAAAAAAACTACCTAATCTTCCATTTGATGCCAAATCATACATACAGAATATGCCATTGTCTTGAAAGATTGCACACAACAATATTATCTATATTTCCTGCTCAGCATTAAAATTGCATTATAGAACCGATTCTGTAGGTTATATATGATACACAGAAAGAAACAGTGGATGTATTATCTAATAGTGTGATCAAAAGTAGTAAAGTAATTTAAAAATATCTGATTGTACTGTATTCTTACAAGTACAAATTAAACTAGAGGTTTACATTTATGTTTTTTTTCTTTTTTTCTTGCTATTTTATTCTATTATAGATTTCATGTTAGATATTATCGAGACTTGCTTGGTGTGGTTTTTGCTACACATGAGATAAACCAAAATAATGCACTTCTTCGCAACATCACTTTGGGGTTTAGGATCTATGATTCTTGCTACTCAGACAGCAGGGCAGCTTGGGGTACTTTGGCCCTTTTATCTGGGACAAAAGTTCCAGTCCCTGGATACACCTGCAGATCACACCCAGCTCTAATAGGAATCATTGGTGAGCTCATGTCGTCAATATCAGTTTCTGTGGCTAGAATTCTGGGTATCTACCACTTCCCACAGGTAAGAATAAAATCAATAATTTAAGTATTAGGCTGTTCTTATTTTGCATTTTTGTTATTTATAATTAATAAAACAAGTTACCTTGTGGCATTTTAATGAAATTTTACTTTTATGGGCTGGATCAATAATGAAGGGGGAGTGACTGACTGTGTGTGTTTGTGTGTGTGTGTGTGTGTGTGTGTGTGTGTGTGTGTGTCTTTGTGTGCATGTGCATGAGGGAGAGTGATTGTGTGTGGGAACTTACGTGGTGTGTGTGTGTGTGTGTGTGTGTGTGTGTGTGTGTGTGTGTGTGTGTGTGTGTGTGTGCGTGTGCGTGTGTGTGTGTATGTGTATGTATGTGTGCTTATGTGTACTAGTGACCAAGTTTTGATTAGTGTGGTCAAATAGTGAAAAAATGGCAACCTCTGGGGATGCTTTGATGCTTTGAGGACTTGGGGGTAGGTTGCCAACATCAGACATGGCTTAGTGGTAAATCATTTTAGCTGTAGTGTGCAGGGTCCTGGGTTTGAGACTTGCAAGGGCTGATTATGTACAGGGGCACAGAAAAATAATTTTCTTGGGTGGCGAAAGTCAGGGTACCGTTTTGGCTAGGCTTATATAGGCCCTAGGGCCAATAGCCTAGTACCTACCTATGAACCTATGAACCTATTTAACTAAGTGATAAACTGGCATCATATAAACTGGGAGCCAACTGGTCAAGAAATAGAGTCCTTGTTTGCAGAATGAAGGTTCTGGTAGACTCTTCCACTGAGTTATCATTTCTGAAGGAAATAGGAATACATCAGTAATAATCTCCCAATAACCCCCAAAGTCTGAGGTTAGCAACTGATCCAAAATTACATTGTTTTAAATATGATTTTGAAGACAATTATACCAAATTACAGTGGTGACATTTTTGAACATTGTGAAAAATGAGCAGAGTGCCAATTCTGAGTTCTAACACAGTGTATGTGGAGTCCTCATATACTTCATGAGGTGTGTTCCTTACTAAGAATAACGAATATGTTTTACAGGCAACGCTGCTAAAATGAAATGAACAGAATGCATATTCATCATAAACAGCCTTGCTCTAGCAATACAAACAGTTCCCACAGAGCACTGCAGACACCCAGAAATAACTACATGTGATAAGGAAAAAAACAAAACAAAAGGATAGACTGGAGGAAAGACACAAACACACACACACACATACAAATATCATGAATATATATATATATATATATATATATATATATATATATATATATATATATATATATATATGGTTCCCATTCAGAAGCCTGAAACATCATAAGCCTGAAAATCAAAATCCTGAAACCAAAAGCCTGAAAATTCAGAATCCTGAAAACTCAAAATCCTGAAAGCCCAAAATCCTGAAAGACCAAAATCCTGAAACTCAAAATGCTGAAAACACAAATAATGCTAATATGTCACTATAAAGACACTAATATCTACCAACTGACCCTGACCTAACCCTAACCCTAAGGTCCGTCACTATCGACACTCACCTGACCCGCCCTAAACCTAACTCACTTAAACCGCCTAACCCCAATATTTGTCACTATTGCATACATGCCTAACCTGCGCCTAACCTAACTCACTTAAACCCTAAAATAAAACCAACGCACACTTACCTGACCCCAACGCATGACCTAACACCACAGGGCTAACAATAGCAAAGCCACAATGACATCAGTATGTCTATTTTGTGTTTTCAGGATTTTGAGTTTCAGGATTTTGGTCTTTCAGGATTTTGGGCTTTCAGGATTTTGAGTTTTCAGGATTCTGAATTTTCAGGCTTTTGGTTTCAGGATTTTGATTTTCAGGCTTATGATGTTTCAGGCTTCTGAATGGGAACCATATATATATATGGTTTACTATTAAAAAGTCGAATGGCACTACGTCAACTTTACTATAGTCTAACACGAAAGTTCGAAAATAGTAATGTCGACTTCAGAAAAACAATCTAGGACTGTGTTTTAACATGGGTCGAGGTAGGGTAGTTCAGAATAATACTGACCACTTACCTCGACCCATGTTAAAACCATATATATATTGTTTTTATATATATATATATATATATATATATATATATATATATATGTATGCCTATATATATATATATATATATATATATATATATATATATATATATATATATATATAATATGTGTCAGAAGGCTGACTTTTTGGAAACTCGAAAAAATATCGAATATGATCGAGATTCCAAAACTTGAACATCAAAAAAAAATTAAAAAAAATAGACCTTTTTTTTACAGTTTTGCAGGGGGGCAAGCCTCCCTACACCCCCCATGTGGAGGGCTGCTACCCCACACCCCCTGAAAATTATATATACCAATACTAAGCTCACACTACAGTGAGAAGAAAGGGTACATTTCCCGATCCTCGCTGTACTGTGATCTCTATTCAAAAGCTTTGAGTTTTCAAAAACTCAATCATATGGTCTCGATCATATGAAGTTCTAGTTTCAAAAACTCCATCAACTGATAGGGACCCCATATATATATATATATATATATATATATATATATATATATATATATATATATATATATATATATATATACACACACATACACACATACACAATTATTATATATATATATATATATATATATATATATATATATATATATATATATATATTTTTTTTTTCTCTTTGTAGTGGGAAGACAAGCAAGCAATAAATATCAATACCTATCCTCATATTATTGTGGATATCATACACGGTGATGAAGCATGAGTTATGACTGGATCTATTAATAATATGGCAATGGTAGCTATTGTGTTTTCATCTCAGTTTCAACCTGCATTGTTGTGTATACCTTTGCACATCCACTGTTTGTAATTGGCAGTCTAGTTTGCCCAGCATACCTGCCTACAACTGTGTCTCCTGTCCTGAAAATGTCATGTATTTATTTATTTATTTTATCTTGTTTATGGGGTAGAGCACTAAGTTTGGCCATTTACAGGCTCAGCCCAGGTTACATACATAGTAACAACAGTAAAGCAACATTAAAGTTATAACTAAATAATACAATACAGTGACATAACATAATGTAACATAACATATAACATATAAAATAACATACCACATGTAATGTAACATATAACATAACATATTTAAAAGAAAGTTAAAAAAGTAGGATCAGGAGTGTTAAAATGCATAATACAGGTGTTGTAGGTAAGGAAAATGTGTTCTAGACAAATAATGGACATAGTATATGCAATTTTGGATGGAAATTTTAGCAGTGAAGAGAGTAGAACGTGTAGAATATCAAGAGCTGCAGTAGAAGAGCTAATATCAGGAGAAGTGTGCATATTAGATATATAGCAGGCAATGGATAGGGCAGGGAGGAATCAATGGGTAGATGTTTGTAAGTTGGGTGTCATCATGACCTCAAAACAGGATGGAATATGGACCATTTCAGGCTATCTGAGAATGTAGTTCTGTTACATATATACTCATGGGCAAGGACTATTGCGGTAAGAGGTTGCTGACCAGACTCTATGTGACAACACATATTAAACAGTGGTCCATGGCATCAGTGCTATTGGTCAATGCAACTGTACAATCCTGCAATGTCAAGGCATACCACTAACACGATAAACTGAACCAACAGTAAGGTATGCATCACAGCAGTACAGAGGATGGCCTCAAGGCGAGGCCATCTAACACAGCATGCCTACCAAATGTTGAATATTTTCTGGTGTCTCTACATAGAGATGAAGACACAGGTCTCTCACTTGGCGAAGTGGTCACAGATTTGGGGGTAAATCAACCCACACATTTCTGAGATGGAGACACATCAGTTTAGTAACATGCACAGAGTTTATACAGTACTTATGTACGTACACACTGTAGGTAGGTCACAAAAACAGTACATGTAAATCTCATAGGTATGTGTGGTGTTTAGGTACAGAAAAATGTCAGTAGAGGGAGGCATTTATTGCATGCCTGAATTTACATGACCACCATTTGCAAGCAGACTACAGGATCTCAAATATGCCATGGATGTTCTTATTCACACTGTTATTATTTGTATTATGTACTTACAAGTTAGTTAACTAATAGAGAGACACATTTAGAGGCTCAGGTCCAGTAATGTATTATTTTCATGTATTTACTGAAAATAAATATTTATCACTTGCTACTTATATTAGGATAGTTAGTAATCAGCATTCTATGTTAAGAAAAATATATGGTCAAAGGTCAGTTTGTGAGATTGTTTTTGAAAATAACCAGTAACATTAGGAAATAAACATTGTAAAATACAGAGGAGGTACACAATGAGATTGGTATAAGATATTTTGTGAGGAAGTAATAGCAGACTGGAAACCAGTGACCAATCAGTTCTAAGATAAGAGAACACCAGTATCACTGAGAATATAGATGACATCTTCCTCACTCATATTCTATTGATACAAAAAAAAACATGACCATCATTACCCTCAAATGAAAAGCAGTGTTAAGCCACAATGATTTAACACAGGTAATGGGTGTTTTCCCAGGTGTATAAACTTAAGGAGGTTATTGGGAAAGCCATTTAGTGATAAACTTTGCATTTTAATGAAATGGGAACACTTCCTTGTGGGGATTGTAGGCATGTAAGTTTATTTATTCTTCACTATGCTTTGATTCTGTCAGTTTCTTCTGGCTCTTTGATTCAGATGGATTTTACAGCTGAGAACACTGATGGCAGCTGAAGCTGAGAGAGAGTTTTCTACCTATCAGACAAATGATTATGGGGGAATTAATTATTTCACTGTCTTTGATGTGACTGTTGCCTGTATTTTAGTCATTGGACTTCCATTTTTTTAAAGAAACTCATTTGGTAGTGCACTTGTTTCCTGTAGAATCTTAATTACCTAGTAAATAAAATAGTATTAAAAGGGCGGCTGCCGTGGTGCAGTGGTTAGCATTGCCACCTCACAGCAAGTGGTTCTCTGGTTTGATCCTCAGCTGGGGTGCCTTCTGTGTGGTGTCTGCATGTCCTCCCTGTGGTTGCAGGGGTGCTTTCTGTGTGGAGTCTGCATGTCCTTCCTGTGGTCACATGGGTTTCCTCTGGGTGCTCCAGTTTCCTCCCACATCCCAAAGA
Source organism: Protopterus annectens (assembly GCF_019279795.1). Lineage (NCBI taxonomy): Eukaryota > Metazoa > Chordata > Ceratodontiformes > Protopteridae > Protopterus > Protopterus annectens. The sequence continues at coordinate 609,046,864 of NC_056729.1, read as the reverse complement.
CATGCTATAGGTGGCTTGGATACTCTAAATTGGCCCTAGATGTGAGTCTGTGCTTGTGTGTCCCTTCTGTGGAAGGTTGGGCACTGGGTTGGCAACTCAACATTGTAAAACTCCATTGCCAATCATAAGCAGACAGGCGAGCTGCTGTGGCAAACCTTAACTGGGAAAAGCCCAAAGAAGAAATAAAATAGTATTGAAAACAAACCTGGTGCATTTCATTTTTGTTTATACTGGTTAACAACATACAAGATTTTCTTTTCATTTTGCTGATTTTTAATATCATTAGGAAGGTGATTGTAGGCCTAAGTTGCATGAAAGTTCTTTCATTCACTACATACATCAGATATGATCTTACTAATGTTAGTGCTTCATTGTAATTTTTGCTGAGTTTCTAAGTTTGCTCCCAGCTTATTAACTTTACCTGTGTAGGGAGGACAATAGCCCAGTTTTGAGTATTTGAATGTAAGACTATTAAGGATTACAATGGCCCAACACTAGATGGCAAGCAAATTTAATTTCTTAAGTAGATCTCCATGATGATCCTTGGAGCTACCAGCAAAGCAAAGTGGAATGTTTTATAGGTTCATAGGTTCATAGATTAGTACTATGCTAACTGCCCTTGCGAGCCATTTTAAGCCTAGCCAATTATCCCTTGTGAGACTCAAACCCTGCACCTTGTGTTTGTAAGGCAAACACCTTAACCATTAGGCCACCCTATTCTCCACCATTCATATTAGTTATGTCTTTGCACTGGAATGAAGAGAGAGGGTTATGAAACCATAATCCAATTTCAGGATTAGTATATTTCTTGCCACACAGCTTATATTGTAAGAGGAGAGGGACAGATAAAATAGTTTGCAACATTGTATGAGATAATATTTTGTTTGTTATTGTTTCTATGTGAAAAGTTAATGCTAGAGTTAGAACTAGAGTAAGTCCAAGCTGAGCTGTATCTCAGACATTTGGTGTCTTGAACTATTAACCCAGAACAGTGTAAGAAACTTCTCTGTGTGGAAGATTTTCAGTCCATATATTTCTAGTTAATCACTGTATATTAATCATATAAGACAATAGTAGTAGAAGCAGCGAACATAAACTCGTCAAGTCAAAAAGTAATAATAGAAAATATATAATTCTACAGCATTACTAAGTATTCAAAAGTAATCCAAGCAAGGCAGGCAGTCTGTTTCCAGTCGAAAATCCTTTATTAAGTACACAGACAAGCGATCCAAGTAAAACAGAAATAGAGTAATAATTTCCTCACAAACTTTCTAAATATATATATACTTTTTATCAGGCATGGGAGTGGTTTATTGTGCTGTAAAACAAAGTGTTATTGGTACACGTGTTAAATACACATCCCTCCCCCCATCAGTGTGACATTCAAGCTGGTCATGCCCTACCTAGTAGCTGTCATAATAATATATAGCCCTAATGTACTTTAATAGTACATCTTATTTAACCAAATTATTAAGAAGATTATTAAGTCTATGATTTTATACAAGGCAATATACTACATGGCTGGAAATATATCAACCTTAGTTCATTTTGCGATCAAAAATTATATATAAATATATACATATACATTTTGCATGTAAAAATCAGTTTCTATTTTCATAACCTATTGTTAACAGAGATCGCTTTCATCCTTCTAGACTTCTTCAGGTCTGTGTACAAGAACCCTAAAAACCTATATAATTGTATAATTAGTTGGTATTGTTATTACCATCATTTTGAATAAAGTGGAAAAAAGAGAACCAGAAAAAAATATATATATGTATGATGATGGAAACAAAATATACACTTAAATTTCAAATTATTTAAAATGGTATTTAAAACCAGTTTGTAGAAAAAATAAAATAAAATACAATTAGTCATGTAAACAATGTGGCAATTTTCTAAGTTCCAGTGCACTTTTAATTGAACAGTAATAGTTTAGTCCAGGCTTTCTAAAAGAGTTCAGCTTTAATTGCCACATGAGTTCATGTTTTTCCAGAATATTTGGGATGTCTCCTTCAAGATCACCCATGTCTATGCAATCCAGGATCTGGAACTTAAAACCTGTATATCTTTTATGAAGAGAAAGGTGTTTGGCTAATGCATTATTTTTACATCCAGAGTGGATTTCTGACAGATGACATGAAATCCTTCGCTTGAGTTTATTTACAGTCTTTCCCACATAAAGTGGAAAAAATGAGAACCAGGAAAAAAAAAAAAAATATATATATATATATATATATATATATATATATATATATATATATATATATATATATATATGATGATGGAAACAAAATATACACTTAAATTTAAAATGATTTAAAATGGTATTTAAAACCAATTTGTAGAAAAAAATAAAATAAAATACAATTAGTCATATAAACAATGTGTCAATTTTCTAAGTTCCAGTGCACTTTTAATTGAACAGTAGTAGTTTAGTCCAGGCTTTCTAAAAGAGTTCAACTTTAATTGCCACATGAGTTCATGTTTCTCCAGAATATTCGGGATGTCTCCTTCAAGATCACCCATGTCTATGCGATCCAGAATCTGGAACATAAAACCTGTGTGTCTTTTATGAAGAGAAAGGTGTTTGGCTAGTGCATTATTTTTACATCCAGAGCAGATTTCTGACAGATGACATGAAATATTAGGGCTCTATATTATTATGACAGCTACTAGGTAGGGCAGGACCAGCTCGAATGTCACACTGATGGGGGAAGGGATGTGTATTTAACATGTGTACCAATAACACTTTGTTTTACAGCACAATAAACCACTCCCATGCCTGATAAAAAGTATATATATATTTAGAAAGTTTGTGAGGAAATTATTACTCTATTTTTGTTTTACTTGGATCGCTTGTCTGTGTACTTAATAAAGGATTTTCAACTGGAAACAGACTGCCTTCCTTGCTTGGATTACTTTCAAATACTTAGTAATGCTGTAGAATTATATATTTTCTATTATTACTTTTTGACTTGACGAGTTTACGTTCGCTACTTCTACTACTATTGTCTGATCTGATTAATATACAGTGATTAACTAGAAATATATGTACTGAAAATCTTCCACACAGAGAAGTTTCTTACACTGTTTTGTTTTTAGACCCACTACACTTTAGTGGGTTGTTTTGAGACTTCGGGGATACCACAGAGATTACTTATTTTTTGTTGGAAATATTAACCCAGCTTGCACCCACCCTGATCAACCAAAGCTGAGGACCAGAAAAAATAAGGTCAAAAAATGGTCTACAGTTTGATGACCAAAAAATGTAAATGGTCTATTCACAACAACAGCAACAACAATTACATGCATTTGTTCATTTATTCATTAATGTGTGTTGTCACACTTTCCTTAGTAAATGTAAATAACTAACCCCAAGTAATGGAAGCAATCTCCTTACTGTATACCAAATCAAAGTTTGCAGTGTTTGGGGTAAGTAGTGTGTATTTTCACAATTAATTTCATTCATAAGCAGCACCCTTTAATTTTTTTATGACATGATATCATGGAATAATGTAACCACAATCTCTGACTAAAATTACAGAGTCAGCAGATAGCATCTTATCAATCACTATTCCTACAGTCTCCAGGGTAGCTGAATATGTTCCCTGGTTTACTACTGGATGTTTGACATTTGGAAGGATAAGTTTAGTAATAACTGCAACACTAGCTAGAAAGTCAGAATGTCAAATACCAGCATACCAAAAAAAAAACACCAAATGCCAAAACTCCCCATCACCTCAGACCCAGTATCAAGTGCTAACATGGCTCTAGAAGGGGGCAAGTGCAGACAGTTGGTGATGTCCGTATTTGACATTTTGCCTGCCAACTGGCAAGGTTCACATAGCTTGATTAGACCTTCTGAGTCTTGAGCATGTAATTGTAAACCCTTTTCTTAACTGTTATGTTAATATGTCCAAGCAAAAGAGTTTCCTTTCTGCAAATCAGAGTTGCAGTAAAGTGAAGGTTTTGCCTATGCATGAAAAAATTAGTTGTACAGTATTAGCTTGGAGCTTATAAGTATTCCCACAACCACTCAAGGTCTCTCCTGAGTGGTTTAGCAGAGTTGAAAACAGATCACTTTGACTGAGGAGTCTGGTTCTAGAACCATATTCCCATAAAGATTGGCTAAACACTCTCTGGCAGGTGTACTAAGTCACCCATTCCTTGTGCATAGAGCTGCACACACCTGGCCATCCACTAGGTACTAGCTTTGCAGTGAAACTCTGACCTTTTTCTCCCACCCTCAGTGGGCAAGATGGCCTAGGCCCTCAAGTTTCTTTCTCGGTGATCCCTCTAACACTCAGGCTCTCTAAATGAACCTGCATAAATGGGGTGGCAGTCAGAGCTCCTTTCACTTGCATCACACAGCTAGTAAAAGAGATAATAGTAAAAAAAAAAAAAAATTGAGATATTGCAATGCTGTGTGATGGACGGTGTCTTTTCCAGTCACTCATTTGTCTTTTAAAAAAAAGTTCAAGCTGATAAATTCAAGCCTTTAAAGCTTTTATTTCTGAAGTATAGTGAAGAGCGAATTTCACTTTTATAGATACTGTAAATTAATGAAGGAAAAAATCTTGAGACTGGTCATATATTAATATTTGAGATTTTGGTGTACACCATTCATTCACACAGTAGCTGCAAAGATGGAGGTCACAAAGGAGAGGAGCAGGGGAATACAACAGATTTTTGCAGTAATGGTGTAGATGTCATTGAATACTGTACTTGATGAGCTATGAAAGATGATCAGTAAATTACTGAAATTTATTGCCAACATGTATATGAGTGATTAAAATGTGGATATATTACTCTTATGACCAAGCAGACAGCGATTTGTCATCATAAATAATGAATAAGAGGGTAAAAGAAGTTAATTATTCTCAGGGTGAAGTTAGTGACAATTACTTCAAAGCTACTAGAATTAGAGAACTAGGTGGGTTGAAAAAAAAATAGGTGCGATTGGTTCTTCAACAAGGGGAAACATGTTTGGACTCTAAGTTGAGGGGTAACAAAAATCTGGTCCCTAATCTGCACCCATCAACAACTCTAGGTTGACAAGCAAAAAAAGAAAAATGTCCTTTTTTAGGTTGATGACAGAAAGAAAAGAAAAAGAAAAGCTCTTACTTGTTGTAGAAAATGACTTGTTACATCTTATACCTCATACAAACTGCTAAAGCACTTCAGCCTTGATCACAAATGCACTATTGGCATTCGTTTCTGAATGCCATCAGCATATTCCAATCATCCTAAGACCTTGCATCCAAGGTGGCTTCCAGCTTTGCCCCACTCTTTGTTTAGCTAACTATCATTTTGGAGTGAACTTAACTAACTTGGAGCATTATCAGCATTGGCATCAATAGCTGGACAACCTCAATACTTTTTGGTGAATTTCAGGTCTTGGGGTGTCTAAGAACAAATTTTTTCACCTAATGCAACCCAGTAACACACAGAGATTCAGAGAACAGCAGTTTTTGACAATGACTACTCAGTTCAAATGGTAAATTATCAAACAGCATTCCATGTGCAAGTAAGCACATGAGTTGTTGTGTCTTTCGGCTTATCCCAGTTAGGGGTTGCCACAGCAGAACTCCGGTCTGCTAATGTTTGGTAGTGGATTTTTATGTGCTGAGTTACACGCCCTGATGCACAACCTTCAACGAAGGCACGCCCATTCACCATGCCTCCACACAGAAGATGGTCTAGCTGAGAATCGAACTGACAACATCTTGCTGTGAGGCGACAACGCTACTGCAGCACCGCTACTGCGGGTCAAGTAAGCAGTAAGCACACGAGTACTATAAAAAAAAGTTCAAGCTGATAAATTCAAGCCTTTAAAGCTTTTATTTCTGATTGCAAAGGACAGCTTATCCCAGTATGTACTTCTAAAAGACAATATCTTCCTTTCTTTCCTGTCCATAACAAGCAGCAGTGTGGTTACTTGTCCCACATCCTAGTAAGTATTTTTGTATTAGCAATTATTTATTCTTTTTACTGCATTGTATTTGGCAGCCTATATTTCTTCATAGACCAGTGTATTGACACCTATTTGATAAAATTATATAACTAGTTTGATGAACTTGCTAGAAGTGTTCATGTGGTATACCCCAAACAGTTTGACATTTACAGAGTTAATTTCTGCTGTAGCAAGCTATATTTCAATGTTGCCATCATTATACATCAAAATTGTATTATGATACTTCTTAGTTGCATGTAGGTAATTACTGTAGGTACTTAGCTTGCTTGAATTGCTAGAGAGTGCTGCTCAATGGTACTATTAATATGCATTTAACTATTGTAAGGCTTTGTGCCTTTCCTGGTAGTGTAAAAAGTCACTTACTGCCTGTTTTTTTTCCTGGTCCTGTGTTCTCACTTTGTCTGTCTTCTTTCAAGTCCTGTAACTATTACATGACTCTCTGACCTTCTTCGCTGCCTTTTTTGTAGGCCCACAACTGTTTCCACCTGCAAAGTTCTCAACTGGCTTCCTAAAGGCTGGGAACTTGCACAGCCCCACCTGCACCCCAAGATCAGCAAAGAATAATAGCTGCTTTCCTCAGACAGAAATAAAATAACTAGACATATACTGCTGCTTACATAATCCAAAAATCTAGGCTAGAGTCACTTGTTTAGTATTATTAATTACCTTATCTACTGTTTCCTGTATACAGTAGAGAGTCGACTATCCGAACGTCGATTATCCAAACAGTCAATTATCAGAACCGGTCTTCCATAGTTTTCGGGTAGGAAAAATCATAACGTCTGAATATGTAAATATTATACATATTCACTTCAGCATGTTTTTTGAGCTTGTAGATAGCTCATGTGTGAAAAATATTCTTTAATGTCCACTGGAATCACTTGAATGGTTAAAACGTGTACTCTTGCATGCCAAAAAAACAGGAATTTAGACATTTCTTATCCAGTTCATTTATATGTTTGTTAATCCGAACAGTTTGATTATCCAAACTACCAAAGGTCCCAGTTAGTTCAGATAATCGACTCTCTACTGTACTGTAACAAACAATGTATTCTTGTCATTGGCTGCTGCTTAATGCATCTGGTACACCACCCAGTTAACCCATGTTTCTGTGCTATATCACAGCTAAACACTGCAAAAATGTTCCATTTTTATTTTTAACGCTTTCTAAATTTAGCTGGCTTAATACAATTCTAGGTCTGTTTTGGGATATGTGTGTGTATATCTATACATCCATAGATACAGGTATATATATATATATATATATATATATATATATATATATATATATATATATTGCTTTACATCGAAAATACACTTCTTCGAAATAGAGTAGTAGACCCTACACTTCAGCGAAAGTCCACTTAAACGAAAGTGCACTTTTGCTAAAGTCTAGGTCCCTGGGCTACCCAAAAAAAAAAACACTAAAACATGTTTTGCAGGGGGGGCAAGCCCCCCCCTGCACCCCCATGAGGGAGGCTGTGCCCCCCACAACCCCCTACTTAAATATACCAACTCCGAGATCGCAGTACAGCAGGGAAAAGGGAATATTCCCATTCCGCGCTGTAGTGTGACTGCCAAAGTCAATGTTCAAAGTTTCACTACTTCGAACAAGTGGACTCGGTGAGGTGGGGTTCGAAGTTAACTTACATCAATGCATGTGTATCTGTAACCTGCTTTGCATCCCTCCCACTCCAAATACCCAAGCCACCCTTTTCCCCTCTCATCCTACCTACCACGTCCTTTAAAGTAAACTTTCACTCTACCAGCACATATATAACTCACTCTCTCCATTCTCCCAGACAGTACGTTTTCTGACCAAACATTCATACCACCTGTTTCTACCCCCACCCTTACATGTACCATACTGATATTCTTTCTTTTCACACTAACAAGCCATACCCATCTACATCAACCTTTTCTGTCTCACCTGCTTACTCATTCTTTTAACAAATTCCTACTGTGCTACCTGTCAGATAGAAGTGACCACTAACAACCTATATTTTCATCACATTCATATGCTTTCTTCATGTTCTCAACAAATCTGCTCAGTCTTATAGTAACTATGTCATTATCCCATCCTGAAGCATCTTTTACCTTTACCACCTTATCCATCTCAGCAACACCTCCTCCAGACTTATACATAGGCAAGCTCCTCGCACGCAAAGATACCAAATCAGAAGTTAGTTGCATCCCTTTCCAGTCATCACACATAGCTTTCAGCCTTCAACCACATAAATTAACTGTACTCACACTTCTCTCAGCCTGATGCCTTCTCTATTTATATTTCTACTCTCTCCCTTTTTATTTAGTCTAATTCTAAACATATTCTATGCTATCAGCAATGTATAACACCTACACACATTCTCTGTCTACCACTTATTCTGTCCTTCCCAACGATCCCTTGAACTTACTTTTGAACTTTCTTCTTCTATCAAATTTATACTCAAACCTCAAAGTTGCAGCTTTTGCCATTCTCCACTTAATACCACTCCATATACCTGAACCTGTCAGCAACCCCAACATACCCCCTTCCATTTTCTCCAAACTTCACCCACCTACCACAATTCTGTAACACTTTATATTTCCCACACCTGGCCTACACCTATCAAAATGTTTCCCTGGTGACTTCTTATCATACTCTTTCTTCTGTTACTCACACACCTAACATCCTGTCATCGGCAAATCCAACAACTCCCTTTCAAGTATCAGGTTGTCTAACTCAAAATCAAACTCACTATCATTTCTCTATAGACCTAGCCTAATCAGCTTATCCACTATTCACCTTTTCAAACTAAACTATACCTTTCACATCCTCATTCTTTACAGGCTTGATATAAAACAACAAATTAAACTCAAACAGCATTTCCCTTATGTCATCCTCCCTGACCCACTTAACCTCTGTGGTGATGTTCATACAAACCCAGGTTCCCTCCACCTGTTACAAAAAGGATTGCCAAACTACCACAGGCCATCTCCATTCTTCACAAAATGCTTGCCAAACTACCCCTACAGATGCATCCTGATCATTAGGCCAAACCCCTAAAACCAATAATCTCCAGCTTTATAACATTATCCTCAGAAGTGTTAGAAACAAACTTCCAGATGTCTGTGTGCGGATTGACCTCCACTCCCCCAACATAATGGTCATAACTTGAAACCTGCAACATATCTTTACAAATGAACAAACTGATGACACAATGTAAGCAAAAAGCCACCAACCGGTATATATTGAAAATTTATTATAACAAAACGTACTTCGACCACACAAAATTAAGAAACAAAAATAACCAGATATATGTAAGCGCTTTCATTTAAAAAGTTTTAAACTTCATCAGACAATCCGTTACACCACATCACTTCCTTTTATAACTTTTCATTGCTTCAAAAAAAATCACATGACTCTTAAAACACACGCATGCCTAATACTACTATTTAGACAGTTTGAAAAATTCCTTATCTTTACCCCATATTTATGTAATACAATGAAATTTTTTTATGTGAATTATCTAAATTTATATTAAATGGATAGTATATATATATATATATATATATATATATATATATATATATATATATATATATATATAAACCAGAACTATATATATATATTATATTCTATTATTAAATATTAAATAAAATTGATCTTTATAATTATAATAAATATAATAAATATATATAATGAATGTATACCTCAATAACACTATTCTTAAAAAAAAAATATTATCAGCCTTTCTAGAATCCATAAAATTTAAATATTAAAATAATAAAATATTAAAATAATATATAAAAAAATGTTACTTTAAAATTTCTTGATAATAAATAAAGAATTTATATTCATAAAAAAGAATCAATTAATATCTACAAAATCAAATTACACCATTTAATCTTTTATTTTATTTCTGTTTAATGCCATTAATTTTAATATTGGCGCTATTGTAGTTCTTTCATTTATTCCTGGCCATGTATCAGCTTGTAATTTAATTTGCCATTGTAATTCTTTTTGTGTGAGAATTAAACCCCAAGGGCTTCTATCTTCCATTTCAACATGATCTATAACTGTAAAATAAAATTGATGATTACTATATTCATTAATATGTTTAGCTAGAGCATTATTTACTTTATTTTTCTTAATAGAATATTCATGTTCATAAATCCTTTGAGATAAAACTCTCTCTGTTTTTCCTATATAAAATATAGGACAGGAATCACACATAGCTTTATATACTACAGCTTTTGATTTACAATTATACTTATTTTTTAAAAAAATATTTTTTATTCTTTAAATAGAAGAATTGTCCTACTTTTATTTTATGGCACCAATTACAAGCTCGACACTTTTTCATCACAAATTTCAATGCAAATTTAGTAATGGCATTTTGGGAGAAAAATAATATTTTTAATAGTAAGTATCCTTTATTTATTAAATCGTATCATCGCTTTCAGGATGATATTTCTCTTTGGAATGGTAATCATGATATTTTAAATGAATTTCTAATTTATATAAATGAAACTACCTCATTTTTTAAATTTACATGGAACATAAGTGATTATAATATTAATTATTTAGATATAAATTTAATTAAAGATTATGAAAATGAAACTTATGTTTCAGTAATTCATAGAAAAGAATCATATTCTAATACTATTCTCCATTATACTAGTGCCCATCCAGAATATCAGAAAAAATCAGTAATAAAAGGTCAGCTTGTTAGAGCGGCGCGTATGGTTACTAATTTTGAACAATTTCAAATAGAATGTAATTAAAATTACCCACCAGCTCTAATAGATAATTTAATAATAGAAGTAACACAAAAAAGATCAAGGGGCCATTCTTCACTGATTTTGAAATTGCCGAAAATAAATATTAATAATTTAAATAATGATGACGAAAATATGATAGTAACTACCAATGAAGAGATTATAATAAATACTACATTTAATAAAAATTTAATGTTAAGAGATGAAAATAAGAATGAATTTACAAAAGCATTAATAATTACTTATTCGCAAGAACATCAAATATTAAGAGAAATTTTTGTAAATAATTGGGCAATTTTAATGGATGATTTTCAATGTAAAAAATATATAGATAGTTTCCCTAAAATTTTACATAGAAAAAGGGGAAGTTTTAAAGAATTACTAAAATCATATACCCAACATAAGAAAAATAATAATACAATAAGTGGAATGAAAAAGTGTGGAGCTTGTAATTGGTGCCATAAAATAAAAGTAGGACAATTCTTCTATTTAAAGAATAAAAAATATTTTTTAAAAAATAAGTATAATTGTAAATCAAAAGCTGTAGTATATGCGGCTATGTGTAATTCCTGTCCTATATTTTATATAGGAAAAGCAGAGATAGTTTTATCTCCAAGGATTTATGAACATGAATATTCTATTAAGAAAAATAAAGTAAATAATGCTCTAGCTAAACATATTAATGAATATAGTAATCATCAATTTTATTTTACAGTTATAGATCATGTTGAAATGGAAGATAGAAGCCCTTGGGGTTTAATTCTCAAACAAAAAGAATTACAATGGCAAATTAAATTACAAGCTGATACATGGCCAGGAATAAATGAAAGAACTACAATAGCGCCAATATTAAAATTAATGGCATTAAACAGAAATAAAATAAAAGATTAAATGGTGTAATTTGATTTTGTAGATATTAATTGATTCTTTTTTATGAATATAAATTATTTATTTATTATCAAGAATTTTTAAAGTAATATATTTTTTTATATAATATTTTAATATTTTATTATTTTAATATTTAAATGTTATGGAGTCTAGAAAGGCTGATACCATTCCATATAATAATAGATAATAATTAAATATTTAAAAAAAATGTTAAGAATAGTGTTATTGAGGTATATATTCATTATATATATTTATTATATTTATTATATTTATAAAGATCAATTTTATTTAATATTTAATAATAGAATATAATATATATATAGTTCTGGTTTACACACACACACATATATATATATATATATATATATATATATATATATATATATATTTATACTATCCATTTAATATAAATTTAGATAATTCACATAAAAAATTTAATTGTATTACATAAATATGGGGTAAAGATAAGGAATTTTTCAAACTGTCTAAATAGTAGTATTAGGCATGCGTGTGTTTTAAGAGTCATGTGATTTCTTTTTGAAGCAATGAAAAGTTATAAAAGGAAGTGATGTGGTGTAATGGATTGTCTGATGAAGTTTAAAACTTTTTAAATGAAAGTGCTTACATATATCTGGTTATTTTTGTTTATTAATTTTGTGTGGTCGAAGTACGTTTTGTTATAATAAATTTTCAATATATACTGGTTGGTGGCTTTTCGCTTACATTGTGTCATCAGTTTGTTGCTTGTAAAGTTATGTCGCTAGTTGTTTCAAGCGAAACTGCCATACAGCTGGATGAATCTACGGACAGGACCGAAGGGTCGATTGGTAATCTGACTACGTTGATTATGAAACTGACACAATGAGTAGATGGCTTGTATGAGAGGCTAAACAGTTCCGATGCAAGTAAAGTAAATGGTGGTTCACATGGCTCGAAATCAAATGGTTCTTTTGATTTTAATCTAACGCCAGCATGCCTGGATATTAGTAATGGTACTAGCAGTGACAATTCCAGACATGGTGGAGAAGTTTTAAAAGATAATTGTGGTACCCAAATGAATTCTAATAATAGAATATACCAGGTACCATCACATCGAGAGAAAGAGCATACCCCGTTTTTTAGAGAAGGCACAAGGAAAACAATTCCAGTTTTGACGGAATGGTTGGATGCTTCATTTGCGTAATATAGACTCAAAGCTCAATGACTATGATACTAAATTACTCAAATGTAGGAAGCTGCAACTGGAGAACGCTTATTTAAATGAATGTATTAAACATAATATTGTACCAAAAGGGTTACGCCTTTGACATTACCCAACTGGTTTGGTACATAATTCTCCTATGCATACTGAGTTGTTACAGTTGTTCGACAAGAGTGGAAAATAATTATTAAGTGTGTTAATTAAATATAATCAATTGGAAATAGATCAGCTGATGGTTGATTTAGACCATTTAGATAAAGTCATTAGTGCTGACATTTCCTTTGATACTATTCAGTATGAGATGCTGAGAATTTATAATAGTATCGAACAACAAATAACCAAATTAAAGAATTGGAAAATGCATAAATGAGATAGAGACATTAATCAGTATGCTAATGGATTAGCCTATCCTAGCCCACCAGGAGGGCAAAGAAGAAATAAACTTTATGGCTATTATAACAATAAATCGAATAATGAGTTACAAGATCATATTGACATTGGACAAAATAATGACTTGGTATACAATGAAGAATTTCCAGAACTGAGACGATCAGAAAGACTTAAAAATAAAACCCCTTACTCTAATTATCAGATAGTGGGGTATCAAGAGGCCAGGCCCAAGGATAAACAATGGAGAACTTAGACAATAATGCATTATTGGATATAAATGGTAGTAATGATCAACTGGACTTGCAAATGTGTCATAATGAATTGATTGAGAATGATTGTAAGCATATTACAGTTAATAATGGTGGAGATTTTAAAGTTTTTAATTTTTCTAACATTGAAGTTAATCAATATGTGGCAAATTTGTTATCTAAAGGATATACTTTTGTTCCTTCTAAATCATTTGATTTTACAACAATGATTGACATGAAATTGTTTTTAAGAAAAAATAATTTTTCTTTAATATATCATGACATATTTATAGTGAGTCTTGTAAGTTTAATATTAGTAGTACTTATAACCCACCTTTACACCCCGAATTATTATTGTATGAAAAAGTGTGTGAATATCAGTTAAACAATTTAGATAAATGGAATAGAGTGACTGATTACCCCTCAAATTTAAGTAAAAAAGAACAAAATATTTTAAAGGCTTTACAGAAAGAAAAAATTAGAATTATGAAGCCAGATAAAGGAGGAGGGGTTGTTATTATGAGCAATGAACTGTATAACAAAAAGCTTAATTTAATTTTACAAACTGATACATATGAGCAAATATCATTAAATGAATTAAATTTGGCATATAAATATATATATATATATATATATATATATACACAAATAAATTATATGTTTTTAGAAAGACAAATTGATATAATTATTTGAATATTATAACACCTAGAATTCCTATTTTTTTTGGAAACCCAAAAATGCATAAAGATGTATTTAATCCTCCCATACATCCATTGGTAGATGGAAGGGATTCTATTACATCAGCATGTGCTAAATATGTTGATTATGAGTTAAAAAAGATTGTTAAAAATGAAAAATATATTTGTAAAGACTCATGGACATTTTTAGAACACATGAATGAAGTAAAATTTAATAAGCAAGATATTTTATTAACTATAGATGTATGTGACCTCTACACAGTAATTCCTCAAAATATAGGATTAGAATGGGTTAATGAAGTATTAATTGAACATCGTATTAATCATGATTTAACCAATCTTATTATTGAACTTTTAGAATTAATTTTAAATAATAATTATATTACATTTGATAAAAAATACTACCTACAGAAAAAAGGTATTGCAATGAGTTCACCGTGTGGAGGTACTTATGCAAATTTAGTAATGGCATTTTGGGAGAAAACATTTATTTTTAATAGTAAGTATCATTTATTTATTAAATCTTATCATCACTTTCAGGATGATATTTGTCTTATCTGGAATGGAAATCATGATATTTTAAATTCATTTTAAATTTATATAAATGAAACTACCTCATTTTTTTAAATTTACATGGAACATAAGTGATTATAATATTAATTATTTAGATATAAATTTAATTAAAGATTACGAAAATGAAAGTTATGTTTCAGTAAATCATAGAAACAAATCATATTCTAATAGTTTTCTCCATTATAGTAGTGCCCATCCAGCATATCAGAAAAAATCAGTAATAAAAGGTCAGCTTGTTAGAGCGGCGCGTATGGCTACTAATTTTGAACAATTTCAAATAGAATGTAATTTTTTAAGAAGTATGTTTTTAAATAAAAATTACCCACCAGCTCTAATAGATAATTTACTAACAGAAGTAGCACAAAAAAGATCAAGCGGCCATTTTTCACCAATTTTGAAATTTCAGAATATTAATATTAATAATTTAAATAATGATGATAAAAATATGATAGTAACTACCAATGAAGGGATTATAATAAATACTACATTTAATAAAAA
The DNA here is from genome assembly GCF_019279795.1 of Protopterus annectens. Taxonomy (NCBI): domain Eukaryota; kingdom Metazoa; phylum Chordata; order Ceratodontiformes; family Protopteridae; genus Protopterus; species Protopterus annectens. The sequence continues at coordinate 609,031,630 of NC_056729.1, read as the reverse complement.
ATTAATGTTAAGAGATGAAAATAAGAATGAATTTACAAAAGCATTAATAATTACTTATTTGCAAGAACATCAAATATTAAGAGAAATTCTTTTAAATAATTGGGCAATTTTAATGGATGATTTTCAATGTAAAAAATATATAGATAGTTTCCCTAAAATTGTATATAGAAAAGGGAAAAGTTTTAAAGAATTACTAAAATCAAATACCCAAAATAAGAAAAATAAGAATACAATAAGTGGAATGAAAAAGTGTGGAGCTTGTAATTGGTGCCATAAAATAAAAGTAGGACAATTCTTCTATTTAAAGAATAAAAAATATTTTTAAAAAAATAAGTATAATTGTAAATCAAAAGCTGTAGTATATGCGGCTATGTGTGATTCCTGTCCTATATTTTATATAGGAAAAACAGAGAGAGTTTTATCTCAAAGGATTTATGAACATGAATATTCTATTAAGAAAAATAAAGTAAATAATGCTCTAGCTAAACATATTAATGAATATAGTAATCATCAATTTTATTTTACAGTTATAGATCATGTTGAAATGGAAGATAGAAGCCCTTGTGGTTTAATTCTCGAACAAAAAGAATTACAATGGCAAATTAAATTACAAGCTGATACATGGCCAGGAATAAATGAAAGAACTACAATAGCGCCAATATTAAAATTAATGGCATTAAACAGAAATAAAATAAAAGATTAAATGGTGTAATTTGATTTTCTAGATATTAATTGATTCTTTTTTTTTTTGAATATAAACTATTTATTTATTATCAAGAAATTTTAAAGTAATATATTTTTTATATATTATTTTAATATTTTATTATTTTAATATTTAAATTTTATGGATTCTAAAAAGGCTGATACCATTCCATATAATAATAGATAATAATTAAATATTTAAACATTTTTTTAAGAATAGTGTTATTGAGATATATATTCATTATATATATTTATTATATTTATTATATTTATAAAGATCAATTTTTATTTACTATTTAATAATAGAATAGAATATATATACATAATTCTGGTTTATATATATATATATATATATATATATATATATATATATATATATATATATGTATACTATCCATTTAATATAAATTTAGATAATTCACATAAAAAAAGTCATTGTATTACATAAATATGGGGTAAAGATAAGGAATTTTTCAAACTGTCTAAATAGTAGTATTAGGCATGCATGTGTTTTAAGAGTCATGTGATTTCTTTTTGAAGCAATGAAAAGTTATAAAAGGAAGTGATGTGGTATAATGGATTGTCTGATGAAGTTTAAAACTTTTTAAACGAAAGCACTTACATATATGTGGTTATTTTTTTTCTTAATTTTGTGTGGTCGAAGTACGTTTTGTTATAATAAATTTTCAATATATACCGGTTGGTGGCTTTTCGCTTACATTGTGTCATAACTGAAACCTGGTTAAAACAAGATATAAAAGATGAGGAGATCCTACCACCAGGGTATAACATACATAGATTAGGTAGAACATACAAAAACAGGCAATAATATACAATAACACTCTCCAATTATCCCACTCTACGTATAGCTTCCTAGCTACTAAAACTGAGGAGGTACTTGTAGCATCACTTAAACTTAGCAATGATGCATAAGGTCTTATAGTTAGTATCAACATATGGAACCCCAGGCAACAAGATGGATACTGCAGAGGAAATCTACTTATGAGCTTCAGCAAATAAGAAACAAGCAACTATAGTAGCAGGTGAGTTCAATACAGTCTGGCAAACAATTATTACTGACGCCAACAATAATATAATATAATTAATGTATATGGCTTCACCCAACTCATCTCTACTCCTACTAGGTAAAATAAAAGCTTAACCATCAACTGGATACTCACAAATTCTCCAAACAATATTCTCACTTCTGGCCCCTTATCTAACTCCTTAACAATCACCTCTTTAACAAACCGAATAAATCCACAAGGAAAAGTGGCAGCCACTTAGTTTTATGATATTAAAGTTGGTTTATGCAGAGCTAATTCAGTGGTAGTGGATTTTCCTTCTGGATTTATTCAGTTTGTTGGTGTTTTGCTTGTTTTTTGTTTTCAACCACCTCACTAGTTTTAGAATTAGGCAGCTGAACTCCCCCATTGAAATGCCACCACTACCGCTATAATCTAATATGTAAACTCACATCTCTCCAAAAAGCTGCTTTCCTGCCCAGTTTATGATACATTAACTGGAACTGTTTACATACTCTTCCTTTAGATGAATGCTGTTACATACATTTCTCTTCATCCATAATGAACTTGCCCACTAAGAAGCAAAAGTATTAAAGCAAACCCTGTATAATACTTAACTTGAAAAAAAAAATTACAATGAAATAGATAGCACTTGGAATACTTGGAAACAAACTAAAACTCAGTTCAGCCTCCAAAATTATAAACAACTCCACAACACATAAGCACATATTACTAAATTTGACAAACATACTATACAAACTTCCAAAACACTGAGTAATATAACCCAAACCTTTCTGATCCTCCATCAACAAAGTTATACGTCTGGGTTGACAGTACCCAATGAAACCCTTCCACTAACTGCACTGATGACAGCACTGACAGCCAGTTCAATATACATTTTATCAATACAGTCATTTCCAATTTAAACAGCACTCTTGCCAGTAATACCCCATCCTCTCTAGAGTCGTCAAATAATCCCAACACATTTGATTTTTAACCCATACCCACGTCCACCATCAGGAAGTAGGTTCTCAAATTAAAGCCAGCTACATTTGCCCCAGACAATCGTCCTGCAGAGTATATTAAATTTCCAGCATACACCCTATATTATACAATCTCCACCTTAATAAACTGCTCCATCACAGAAAACTACATCCTTAAAATTTGGGAAAAATCTTGCCTCTTACCGCTACACAAATGTGGCTTCTCTGTTGATATCTCCAATTACAGGCTAATAATTATTCTGTTCCCTCTATCTGAAGTCTTAGAAAAAAAATGTGTCCGGTCTCAGCTCCACTGAAGAATGGTTCCATAAGTCAATTACTATTAAACCCTAAGAAGATCAAACTTATTCTGATCACACCTAAACTACTCTTAATGACAAACTTCTCTTCACTGATTTCTTCTGATCAAATTAAAACTGAACTTGTAACTTGTACCAAGTTTCTAGGTGCTATCATATAAACAAGCTATAAAAAAAGACATTGGCAACCTTCAAACACTGGACCCCACCCAGTTTGTTTTCGTGAAGGGCTGATCTTGTCTCCTGAACCGGATTGACTTCTTTGAATCAGTCTCCAGAGCCATGGATGAGGGTAAGGCAGTTCACACAGCCTATCTGGACCTCACCAAGGCCTTTGACACCATCCCCCACTCTGGAATCATAGATAGACTTACTAAGCTGGGCATTAATCCCTACATCACTCGATGGGTGGCAACTAGCTTACTGACAGAACCCACGCTGTAAAAGTAGATGACTCCAAATCCAGCTCCAGACAAGTGACAAGTGGAGTACCTCAGGGTTCAGTCCTGGGACCGCTCTTCTTTGGCATCTACTTCTCTGAAGTACAGGCCAACACTAAGGGACTCTGTCTAACCAAGTTCGCAGATGACTGTAAACTGGGAGCCATTATTGAATCCGCAAATGATATGGATAGTTACCAAAAATGGGCCTTACAGAAAAAGGTGCTTGGTGCCAGAGCCATGGGCTCGAGCTCAATGCCAAGAAATGTATAGTTATCCCCTTTGGGAAAAAAACATGTACCCATGAATTACCACATAGGTGGCAGTACACTAAACACCGAAAGTGTGATAGGAGACTTAGGGACACAAATGGACAGTGGTCTCACCTTCGATAACCACATCACAACAACAGTCAGGAAATCCTTCTATGTGGCACGCCTCATCACTAAGGGCTTTTCATCCAGAAAAAAGGAGGTCATTGTCTCACTATACTCATCCATCATTAGACCCATTATAGAATACAATGCCCCATTTGGTATGTACCTCTCAAGACATCTGCAGTAACTGGAAAGGCCACAGAAATAACTCACTAAATGAATCACAGACCTAAAGCAGATGCCCTATGCTGACCACCTTAAAAAACTCCAGCTATACTCTGTCGCATATCATCTACTCAGGGACGATCTCTGCTTAACATACAAGGCCATGTCAAATCCAGAGCTGTTGGAAATGCTACACTTAAAGAAATCACAATCCCTCAGAGCCACACACTCCAGATATCTAAACCTTGTCATCACAATAAACACAACATGCTGGAGGGATAGGTTCCTGACCCAGTGACTCCCCAGATTCTGGATTAGACTGCCCATACATGTCAAGTAGAGTGCCTCTTTGGCCCTCTTCAAAAGGAACCTGGAAGATTGGATGGGAGAAAGGAAATTCACCCCGGGGATCATGTCAGTCGCCCTGCTAGACAGGGATTCAGGGAAGTAAATAGTGTGGGAAGAAATAGCCAGGGAATTGTTATGTCTAGGCCTGTATAGGCCCTAGGGCCAATAGCCTCATATCAACCAATGAACCTATGAACCTATGATCATGAATGATACCATGAAATTTGACCACAGCATAAAGCAAGCTATCAACAAAACACACAAAAAACTTTGCACCCTATATCTAGCTAAAACTTACTTAAGTGACCGGGCTAGGCAAATTATTGCCTCTTGTATACTCTGCTGTTACCCACCCTCCTATATGCTGCTCTTCCTATATTTGTCAACCTGCAAACTACCCAAATAACCATGCTAGAATAATGATACAGTAGAGAGTTGATTATCCAAACTAACTGGGACCTAAGGTAGTGCAGTTAATTAAACTGGATAAAAAACGTCTAAAATTGTGTTTTTTTTTTGACATGCAAGAATACACTTTTCAGCCATTCAGCGATTTCAGTGGACAATAAAGAATATTTTTCACACATGAGCTGGCTACAAGTTCAAAAAACATGCTCAAGTGAATGTGTATAATGTTTACATATTCAGATGTTATGATTTTTCCTACCCGAAAGCTATGGAAGGCCGGTTCTGATAATTGACTTTTTCGGATAATTGATGTTCGGATAATTGACTCTCTACTGTAGAATAGAATAGCAAAATTCATAGCTGATATGCCTTATAGATGGTACTAAAACAGATTATTTGGTTAGAATTGTCTTACTGTCTAATATTCACACAACTAAAAATTGTACACATTCTCATTTTCCAACCGGAAAAATGCCAAACACTAAAAAATATTATCTGACTTTACTCCCCATATATGACTCTTCACTTCCCTGATACATTCTTCATGCACCCAACTAAATCAAACAATAGTGCCATTGACCCTCCATATTAATCTTGCATCTCTAAAGTCTGGAATTCCATTCCCTTCTCAATCAGACAAACTAATGACCTGAAATCCTTTAAGCTCCTTTTGAAACAACACCCACGAGTCTTATGGCTTTGCTCATGCACTGCACCTAGATAACCCCCCTGATCTATCCTTGCCCACTAAATTCCATCATGCTCTAAAATGACTACATGACCAGCAATCTTTCCCGTTATCCTGCACTATTACTACTATTATGTCTACCTGGCCACATACACTGTACCACACTCTCCTCAACTTTACAATGTTATTAGATTTCATTTTACCACTGTCCTGCTATTACAAAAACAATATGGGTCTAAACTTTGTTTGCCTAAACACTCATTCTAATCTACCTTTGAATGATTGTTGTCTGTGTCTTGATTAAAATATGTTTGTATGCTGAATGTTGATATGTATCTTGTCAGTGTTTTTGTTTTTCTTGCTATTATATGTTCAAACGATCCTTGTTTTTCTGATTATTGTATATGCAAATGACTCACTACATTATGCATTTATGTATTTTGCTTTCTCTCTGTATCTTGTAGAACTTTTCTCCACAGGCCTTCACTGAAAAGGGATTTGTCACCCAGTAAGACTTTTCTGGTCAGCAAAAGTAAAAAATAATCATCAGCATCATCAACCCCCTTTTTATACATTGTAGATGGGGTGTTGTATCAACTGTCACCATTTCTCTTGATTCAATGTCACTCTCTTAACTTCTTCAACAGTCATGTCTATGTCTACGTCTATGTCTCTATCTATCTATCTATCTATCTATCTATCTATCTATCTATCTATCTATTTATCTACATATCTATATGCAATAATATCATAAATGGTTAACCTGTTAAATGATTGACACAAAAAACATTGACACAAACACTTTGACCATTCATGACATCAACAGTACAACACAGAGGCATACAGTACATTTAATAATGAAGCAGATTTCCTTTTTTCATGTACTACCCTTGACCCTAGCACATATTCAGCTCAAATTTGTCTGAATAGTTATAATGATATGTAAAGGGCTATTTAAGTTAAGCTGCACATTAAGGTTAGGGGGAAGGGTTAGAGTCAGGGTTAACACGCATCACTAAGGTGGAGCAGAAGCCCTCACTCCACCTTAAAAATACATGCTAATCCTAACCCTGCCCCTGTCCCTAACGCTAACATAAAGCTTGCCTTAAAAAGCCTTTTCCATAAAACTACCCCCCCACACACATACACACAAGTCCATGAGCATGCACATCAACATGCACGCTAAGTCCGTCCCCTAACTGAACTCTTAACCTGACATTAAATTGCTCACAGTTGCACACTCACCAGCTCTATCTCCTTACTTACTCTTATCCTAACCCTAAAAAGCTGAAACTCACACATAAAATAAATTACTGAATCCTTACCATAACCCAAAAACACTTTATTTTATTTATTTATTTTACATTTGTTGACCAGGTTAGTCCGACTGAGCTAAGTAGCCCTTTTTCAATGGAGGCCCAGCGAGAAAAGCTCCACAGTTTTACAAATTTGGTGTTAACAGTGTCAGCGGTTTACAATGTATACATACAATGAAATACATTTTATCAATAAAATAATAAGGGGAAAAACTTAATAAGCATACATAAGAAAAATGATTTGATACAAGCATTTTCAATAAACAGTGAAAAGAGTTCATAGTGTATGTAGTTATTTCATGAGAAATGTGAAATTAGAAATGGAGATAAGAGATAGAGAAGAAGAATATATATTGGAGAATAATATGTAAATTCCCTCCAAACTCATTACTGAATTCACATCTTCCATGCCAAATATTTTTATAAATTTCTTCAAAAATCTACCATCATTTGTTATACTTTCCCTTCTGGACTCCCCAGACACATCTTCACTATTGCAAATCACATTCCAATCCCCACCTATAAGTAATATTCCTTGCTGAAAACTGATTATTTCTCCCAGAATTTTCTTAAGCTCCAATATAATAGTTTTAGATGGAATATAAAATACATGGCAGTGTAACCCTCCTCCCTTACCGGTAGACAAGCAGTGGAATCTTTGATGGAAAACTTCCATGTTCCTATATGTAAACCCACAGACAACTGTCAGAAAATTCACGCTGCCAGTAACTAAAAGCAACCGTCAGCTGCCAGTACCTCACCCTCAATGTGATAACCTCAATGAGAATTATATGCAGTACACCATAGGGGCTTGCCCCTCCAGAAATAAAGTTTCTTTCATCAAACACAAGCCAAACTTTGTTTTGTTCAGGATAATTATTTATTAAATATTTTTAAGCACGTTTATAGAAGTCTTAACTTCTGTAAAAAGACAATCTTACTGTGCATCCTGTCATTCAAACTACATTTTTCATACTAGAGTCTCAACTGCCAGACATACCAAATACTAGAAATAAAACCAACTTCCCACCTTACACTCAGGCAACAAACTTGCCAAAGCAAAGATTGACACTCACAAAAAGAACCCTGACCTTTATCAAGACTAAACTGCTACCTGACACAATAAAGATAACCCAAAAATTGTTTACTTCTTACATTTACTTGTAGTCGCATACACACTAAATGTAATTCCTTACCTAACCCTTCCACCAACATTAAAACTCGCAAACACAATAAATCTGCCCTGTTACCTAACCCATATCCTAATCCTAAAACACCAACACTCACACACAGACTCCCAGCCCCACCACTTACCTTTGTCAACCACTAGAAGTCAGCCAAAACAGCATTTGCTCAGATGTCTCTTTGGTCAAAATGTACAGTAGTTCATTTGGGTCTCACAAATCAGTGTCACCCCCCCCCCCCAAAAAAAAAAGTATATATACATACAGACACTAAGTCCACAATCACAATGACAAATTAAAACCCTACAGATAATCATTGCTGGTGCACTCTCAGTCAATGCACCAGCAGTAAGTAAAAACAAAAGCAAAGGTTCATCTCCATATATACAGAGCCTGCATCCAAATCCACAAAGGAAAAGTCCCTAACAGTGAAGCAGTTGTGAACAAAAGCATCTGAAGTAGTTAATTCTGAAAAAGGATCATGGGTTGAAACAGACTCATCCAGGTTGTCCAAATTCTTTTTGCTGTAGGGTCATAAATATCTGGACCCAATATTTACAGTAGGAAAAATAACTTTTGAAAGACAATAGTGGCTAGTATTTGATAGCTTAGCTCTGTGTTTATTAAGTAATACATTTGGTAACAGTTCTCCCACCTCTACCACATTTAATTAATACCACTGAGGCCATCGTGGCATCTCATATCTGTTAATCTCATTCCATCAGAACTACTACCTTTGCGGAATGAGGTAATACCTGAACACTATAATTATTTCCCTCTTCTGCATGAACAGGAGCACTTCAATGAGAAATATTCATCAGAGGTGGCAAAGACAGGGGGTATTCTCAATACATTTGATAAATGACATTGCATGCATTCAGGTTAGAATTTATTTAAAAACAGATTACTAGACATACCAACTAGTTTCTAGTTTCTCCAGATATTTGTGATTGTTTAATATTGTAACAATCTTTTTCCTAAATAAGGACATGCATAAGTTTTGTGAAGTCAGTTTTGCATCAGGCTTTGATGTTTGCCAAGAGTGCTCTTCTCAACAACCACAGTGTATCCAGAATTACCCCTGTCTTCAGTTCATATAAGGTTATATGCATTTTAGCAGATTTAAGGATGCATAAAAATTATTGGTACTTCCTTATTATAGTGATCCCGGTGATAGCGGCTATGGGCGATGGAGTTGAGGGATTATGTATGTTATGTATATTGTGATTTTGTAGCTGTATGTTTTGTGAATGTGGAAAAATTCCAGTAGCCTAAGAGTAACCAAAAACACACCACTCAGTTGTGTGCCTGATTCTGGTTTCCCATTTATTACCCAGGAAGTGGAGAAGCATGTCAGCAGTGATTTGTGACAGACAGATACTAGTAAGAGTGAAAGGGTAGGTCTACAAGAGGGTAGTGAGACCAGCTATTTTGTATGGGTTGGAGACGGTGGCATTGACAAAAAGGCAGGAGTCAGAGCAGAAGTGGCAGAGTTAAATATGTTAAGATTTGCACTGGATGTGACAAGGATGGACAGGATTAGGAATCAGTATATTAGAGGGTCAGCTCAGGTTGGACGGTTTGGAGACAAAGTCAGAGAGGCGAGATTGCATTGGTTTGGACATGTGCTGAGGAGGGATGCTGGGTATATTGGGAAAAGGATGCTAAGGATGGAGCTGCCAGGTAAGAGGAAAAGAGGAAGGCGTAACATAAGGTTTATGGATGTGGTGAGAGAGGACATGCAGGTGGTTGGTGTGATACAGCAAGATGCAGAGGACAGGAAGAAATGGAAAGAGATGATCCGCTATGGCAACCCCTAACGGGAACAGCCAAAAGAGAAGAAGAAGATCCAGGAAAGGACGTACCCATTTATTACATTTTACATATATAATATGAGGGAGAAATATCATGAAATTACAAACACCTACCGTTAATCACCTAAAGTGAATGGCAGGTATCTGGGAATGAGCATCATACATTTTGACAGTTCTCAAAGTGTTGCATAACTTGATCTTGTAACTACAACTCACTAATAACTTGTCACAACACTAAAAGGAATAATCAAATGCTACGGTCCAAAAATCTTTCCAGACAACTGTTATGTTTAAAGCAGAGAGTACAGACATTGTTAGAGACTTACAGAAAAAAAAAAAAACTGGTCAATGCTCGTCAGATAAAGTTTGCCAGAATAATTATCATTGTTGTTCTGATGACCAACAACTACTGTATGCTCATACTGTCTCAGTGTAATGGAGGATCCCTTTTAAAATATAAGCTACAGTACAAGGACACACACACAGCCTTAGAATGGGGGCTAAGTATAAACTACCATATAGTCAAAGACTCGCTACAAATCAAATAAATTAACACACACACACACACACACACACACACACACACACACACACACACACACACACACACACACACACAAAACTGGCGAATGCAGACTGTTGTTTGCTGCTGTACAGGTCTGTCTTAAGTTGTATTTGATTTATGGCTCACTAAGTTGTACAAGTAACTCAACTTTCTGAAACAAAAGCAAACTTGAAAAACACACCCTCTGTGCATGGAAAACAAAGATGTATCTTCTCTGTACAGTTACCATACTGCCCGTAGAGCATCCACTGAGCTCACAAGCGCAGAAATCACCCCCTTGGAGAACCATCACTCAGAAAGACAATTATTTTAAAAGGAGCTAAATATGGAGACAGAACTTTTTACCATACTTAACAAGAAGAGGACAGCATCCTGGAATGAAGAAATCTGAGTTGGACAGCTCACAACTATGTTGTTGTTCTTCTTTTGGATTTTCCCGGTTAAGGGTCACCACAGCGGAACTCCGGTCCGTTAATGATTGGCAGCAGATTTTTTTACGGGTACCGAGGTGCCAGCTCAATGCCCAACCTTCAATGAAGGCATGCCCATTCTACGCATGTCTTTTGAACATCACTCGACCACGGGGAGGACATGCAGACTCCACACAGAAGGCACTCCAGCCGGGAATTGACTATATTTAGAAACTGGATTCAGGCACACAATCGAGTGTTGTGTTTTTGGTTACTCTTAGGCTACTGGAATCATCCTATGCCTTAAGTCACATTCACAAAAGGCAAAGTGACAAAATCACAATATACATAACATACATAACATATGTAATCCCTCAACTGCATCGCCCAAAGATGCTATAACCGGGACCCCTATAATAAGGAACTAGCAAATTATTTTTATTAGCCATTTCTACAACTGCTGGTACTATCTGGGTGTCCTTATTCTGCATTTCTTTAGATCTACTTGTATGATTTAATCTATTATATGTCCTTACATGCTTTATATTTATGTAACATGCCACAATCATGGTGATAGGTATTTTTAAAATCACTGCTGATTTTGTCCTTTTCTATTCAGCCACGATACCTGCTTTTCAAGCTTCTTATCTATTGGCATTAGATAACCACATATAATCATTATGCTTTCAATTTCAATTATTCTTTGCAGTTCATGTTTCCAGCACCTCTCAGTGACTTGTATGTTATAATATTTTCAGAGTCTCCATTATAACATTCTTGCCGCACGGTTGTGCCTTTCAGTATGCAGACTCTCAGCCAGACATGTGTCATGGCCTGCAACAGGATATATAAGTGTTTCTAGTTCTGTACTGCAAATCCTACATTCGTACCTCTCAGCCTCACAGGGCAAGAAATTGAGACAAAACTTAAAATAATGGGGATAAAAGCCCAAAAATTGGGACAAATTTTAAATATTGCTCTTATAATCTTCAAAAGTTGCTAGAATAACAGGAGTTATGTGACCATGCATTTTCTGAAGAATGTGAAGTCTGTAACTCAAATATATGTCATTATTTAGTGACTTTGTTTATCCATTATTTGGCAGAAAACCACAGATTTTATGGGGATCAGACCAAAAATGTAAGGCAAAAATCAGGGCATTCTATGAAAATTTGAACAGTTGAGAGATATGCTTACCCCCTACTTTTTCTATAGATTTTGAGAACGATCACATATGTAGTCCACTGTCATGAGCTGCTGTTATTCTTGTTATTATTTATCCAGTAGTTTAGGGGTTTTACTGCCATTACAGAAATGGTCCCCATTCCTAAATCAGAATACAATTAAAGTTCATTAAATCAGTATTTCTTCAGTCTTCAAGGTTTTGCAAAAGCACCCACAGTGTACCCAGAACTGCCTTCTTCTGCAGTTCATGTGGGGTTACCTATATTTGTAACATATTTAAGAATGCTTGAATTTTTTTGCATTAGTCCAGTTGCTCGTACTGCAATTGAAACTAGCTGGGTGTCTTTTCTCCACAGTCTTCTATCTTCTGGCTGAATATGTCACTCAGTAGTCACAAGATGTAGCTATTTTAATAGGTAATACTGCTTTTGTCAATTTATCTTCAAATACAATACTTTTTTGCATTCCCTTTATTGACTGCTGGGATTGGATGGTTTCATGTGATCAGTGCAATATATAAACACATATACCTCTCTATCTATCTATCTAGATATACATATAAATATTTCAGACAGAAGCAATAATGCCCTTTTGGCCTGACAAAATTCCAAAACTGTCACCCCCATAATAAGCGTCTAAATTGTTCTTAAAAATACCTTAACTAGTGTTTGCTTTAATGTAATTTAATAGTCTATTGCAGACAGAGCCAGATCATGTAAATGGGGCCTTAGGCAGGGCAATTGATCAAGCCTCCTCCACAGCAGCCCCCCCCCCCCACACACAGCTCCTACTTTTCAGCCATTCCGAATCCAGTGTCCCATTACTTATCTATTTCTCCCCAGTTACCATAAACACTGCTCAGACCTGTCAGTGCACATACTATTTTCTTCTTTACTTCTACAATTATTACGGATATTTGGATTTAATTTAAAACTGTTAGGTTCATAGGTTCATAGGTAGGTACTAGGCTATTGGCCCTGGGGCCTATACAAGTCCAGCCGAAAAGGTACCCTGGCTTTTGCCACCCAAGAAAATTATTTTCCTGTGCCACTGTTGAGCAGAGCCACAGAAGTGATCCCAGGGGTGAATTTCCTATTTCCCATCCAATCATCAAGATTTTTCTTGAAGAGTGCTAATGAGGTGCTTTGTTTGATATAGATAGGTAGTTTATTCCAGAGTATGAGAAGTCTCTGGGACAGGAATCTATCCCTGCGGCATGTTCTGTTTATTGTAGTGACAAGGTTTTGGTCCCTAGAGCGTGTAGCTTGGAGGGATTGGGGTTTCATTAAGTGGAGCATGTCCAACAGCTCTGGGTTTGACATAGCTTTGTATGTTAGGCAGAGATCACCTCTTGAGTAGGTGATATGCGACGGAGTAAAGCTGGAGTGTTTTGAGACGGTCTGCATAGGGCATCTGTTTGAGGCTGGTAATCCTCTTTGTGAGGTATTTCTGTGACCTTTCTAGTTGTAGATGTCTTGTGAGGTACATACCAAAAGAGGTATTGTACTGTATAATGGGTCTAATGAGTGATGAGTAGAGGGGAACAATGACCTCTTTTCTTCTGGATGAGAAACCTTTTGTGATGAGGTGTGCTATGTAGAAGGATTTCTTGACTACTATGGTGATGTGATTATCAAAGGAGAGACTACTGTCCACCTGTGTCCCAAGGTCTCTTATCACACTTTCGATGTTAAGTATACTACTACCTATGTTTTAGTTCATGGGTACAGAGTTTTTACCAAAGGGGATGACAATGCACTTTTTTGCACTGAGCTTAAGGACATGGCTTTGACATCAGACATCTGTCTCAGTGAAGCCCTTTTGTAGGATGTCCACATCGTTAGAAGTTTCGATTATGGCTCCTAGTTTGCAGTCATCTGCAAACTTCATTAGCCAAAGACCTTCTGTGTTAGCCTGTACTTCAGAGGAGTAGATACCAAACAGAACAGGACCCACGACTGAACTCTGTGGTACTCCACTTGTCACTGGTCTGAAGTCGGATTTGGAATCTGCTACATTCACAGTGTGGGTTCTGTCAGTGAGCCAGTTGTCAACCCATCTTGTGACATAGGGATTTATACCTAGTTTAGTGAGTTTATCTATAATTCTAGAGTGGGGGGTGGTGTCAAAAGCCTTGGCAAGATCTAGACAGGCTGTGTGAACCACCTTACCCTCATCTATGGCTTTGGTGACTGCTTCAAAGAAGTCTATCAGGTTTAGGAGACATGATCTGTCTTTTACAAACCCGAACTGGGTGGGGTCCAGAGTTTGGAGATTACCACTGTCTTTGTTTATAAGTTCCATGATGACACATTCCATGACCTTGCAGACTAGGCTCATCAGGCTAATGCGTCAGTAGTTCCCGGGGTCTGTGGTGGCTCCCCCCTTGTGGAGTGGGATAACCGTCACTGTGCACCATTCAGCAGGCACAAAGCCTGAGGTGAGGCTATGACTGAACATGGTACTTAGGTGGGGTGCCAGTTCTTTCTGTAGTTCATGTAGAATGCAGCCTGGTATGTTGTCTGGTCCCATGGATGCTGTGTTCTTGGCTTTGGAGAGTGTGTTTTTTACCTGTGCAGCTGTGATTACAGGAACTTTGCATTCGTCCGGAATAGAGATGGGCTCTTTAGGGGGTGAGAGGGGGGTTAACTTAGCACTGAACCTAACTGCCAGGATGTTGGCAATATCAGTTGGGTCTGTATATTTAGTGCCATTGTGCTGTAACTCAGAGCAGATCTGAGTGTTGCCATTGAAATTCTTGACATAGCTATAGAATGCTTTGTGGTTGTCTTTAGAATCAGTGGCGATTTTGTTTTCATAGCTAGCTTTGGAGGATTTTATCAGGGATCACAGCTTCTTACTGAGACTGACCAATGTGCTCCTCCACTCATGGGATTTTACTCTCTTTTGCTACAGTTTCTTCCTTCTGTAGGGGACCACCAGATTGGCTTCCTTTTTTGGAGGATAGCGTCTTGGTTCTGTTAGGGATAGCACAATTCATGCACTCGTGTAAGTGCTTATAAAGTGCGATTGTGTAGGATTCAGTAGTCGTAACTGTATTGTTCATCTGCATGGGTGTCATGAAGGTCACCACTTCTGTCTTAAGATGCATGAAGTTGGCTTTGGAGAAATTTTTTACCATGGTTTCCTTAATGGGGGTGGGGTGGGGGCAGGGTGTGGATATCTAGGGTAATTAGCTTATGGTCGGATCGTACCAATGAGGTTTTGACTTCAGGTGTGGAACACCAGTCACTCATGTTGGTAATGACTAGATCTATGATATTGCTGCCCCTGGTGGGAGTGTGGATAAGTTGATCTAGGGCATTGGAGTTTATGAATTCCAGAAAGCATTGAGCGAAGGTGCTGGTACATGAGTAGTTTTCCCAGTTAATGGTGGGGTAGTTGAAATCGCCCATCATTAGGGTGTTTGGTTGAACCCTAATATTATCCAGTGTATCAAGAAAGGAGGAGTGGGAATCCTGGGGCATGGTGGGGGATCTGTAGCAAGCTACAATTTGGATTGCAATTTTGCTCACAGTTAGTTGCACTTGGATAACCTTGGCTGCATTATGCTGAGCAAATAGCCTGGAGGTGTGGATGTCCTTAATTAATATGGACCCACCTCCGCCTTTGGTGTTCCGGTCCAGGTTACATGGCTGAAAAGTGTGGTATGAGTTATAGCCTGGTAATGCAGGGGTGTTCTCTGGAGCCTTGAACCAGGTCTCAGTCACTGCACAGATATCGATGTTCTCCATTTTAAGGAGTGTCTTGAGTGAGTGTATTTTGAGATTTAGACTTCTAGCATTGAGTAGCATTACCCTCAGTTTTTGCTTGCATGTTCCTGTTATGGTGGTAAATTTGAACCTTGCCTAAAAAAGGCACTATAGGGGCGACAAGAACCTTAGCCAGTATCTGGAATCCCAGGGGTGACAGGTGCAGGCCATCTGTTTATTTCATATTTTATTTCACATTTTATATCACAAACACCATTAGACATTTACTAAGCAAAACAATGCAGTCTCACAATAAAAGCAGACTTAGCATTAACAGTAAACTTCTCTTCCCTTGATACTCACATTCATTGAACTGGCATTGAAACCCTCTTTCAAAGAAAATGCATCTGGCCAATGGGGTTTTAAGTTTACCTATGGGCTGTTTTCAAATCATAGACACATTGCACACATTTAGGACCATGTACACATGCACACGTTCTTTGATTCATCTTCCTGTTTATATTAAATTATATTCTTTGCATACTATAGCACCACTTGTTAGAGTATGTTTTAAAAAATCAGCAATTTTGAAATTTTTTCCACTAACCAATGAAATGAAACATATGACCCAATAATGACAAAACTGCCCTTTTCAGAACATTTCAACCATAAAGGGCCACTCAAACTTCTCTCATTACAATCCACCAGTATCAGTCAATAAACACACCCCTATATTCAGCAACCTCTGCCCGTAGTGCAGGAATAGTGCAGGAGCTGCTGGAGGTAATATGGCCACCGTGCAATCCAGGAATAAGCTCCAGGGATGTGCACGAGCGCTCCTGCATTATTCCTGCATGAACACAGCTCCTGTATGCTAATTTCCCCATTTGCAGGTGAAAAACATGCAAATTAGGTGAATTTGTGATCCAGGAAGCTGTCAGTAGGCCATGCAGGGCTAGTGTAGTGTACAGAAATGTACTCAATTAGTAACCAAGTACATTTCTGAAAACTACAAAATGGAGCCATCACAGCTCCAAATAAAGGGTGTATATTATGTGTAAAGCATGCCAATGGCCACATATATGGCCATTGGCATGGAAATCAGTTGCCAAAATAAAAAAAATAACTTTTATTTTTTTTTTAGCTGATTTCAGCTGTTTAAGCATAGGGCAGCGATGCGCAAATGGGATAGGGCCGAAAATAAAAAAAAAACTCTGAAATAATCATTGTATCTGAAAATCACTATTTTGCCATTATACTCAATGGCAGGCAGAAGTCAACATGGCCAGTAAGTAGTGGTTGCTAAGGGGGAAGGCTCAGTTTGGGACTTGTAACTATGCATTAGCAGACAATCCTATGCAAATGAGGGGAATGATACTGAATCCCAGATTTCCCCTCATTGTTAGCCAGCACCCAATCGTGTAAGTGCAGAAATACCATGGTGCAAGCCTAAGAGTTAGCTGACATCATAGGGGGGGTTTGTCAGGCATACTGTAAGCTTATTGGAGCTAAGCAAGGGGATGTGTCTGAGGCTGCCTAGCAGTCTTTACATTGCCTAAGTGGGTCTGCGTGCCGTGCACTGTATTTTAAAGAAAAAAAAAAAAAAAACAAGTAAACCAGGAAATAGCAGCTCTGTGCACATCTGAGCACTGTGTTTGCGCGGCGTGCCCCTGGCCTTAAACAGGAAGGTAATGGGAAGGGAAAACAGCAGTAGGAAGGTAATCATAGCTGGCAGGTGAAATGTATCAGAATCAGCCAATTACTCAGGCAGCAGACCAGCCCAGCCCAGCCCACCACTATAAACTAAGCAAACACCTTACCTTCTGTATTTTTCCACATACTCTACACCACCGGTGTACACAAGTGGGAAATTTTACCAAACAAAAGCAACAAAATGATAGGGGCTGCAGCAGCTATCATAAATCAACATGTGGAAGACACTGAGGGTAGTGAGGATGAGAATGCTGTCGACCAACCCACAGTGAGGAGAAGGAGAAGAGTGTACAGACCTAGGGTAACCTACCAGGAGCTACATGAGCTGGAGATAGTGGAATGCTATAGGGTGGACAGGGACCTCCTTCAGCAAATTGTTGAGCTGTGCCGGCCACACCTCACACACAGAACTAACAGAGCGGAACCCATCCCAGTGGATACCAAGGTATGTGTAGGTCTAAGAATACTAGCCACAGGTACCTTCCAAAGGCCAACTGGGGATATCATTGGGATCTCACAGGCATCAGCATCCAAGGTACTCCACCACTTCCTGGATGTCATGTTAGCATATGCCGGTGAGCACATATATTTCCACAACACCCTGAGGCATTGGCCAGCAATATGTGTCTTTTCCACCAAATAGTGGAATACCCTGAGGTAGTGGGTGCTATAAACTGCATGCAAATATGCATCAAAGCAGCACGCAGTGAGCTGCGTAGGGTCTACATCAACCGCAAGGGCTTTCCCTCTATCAACTGCCAGGTCATGTGCGATGCCCAGGGCATTATAATGAATGTATGTGCTGGCTGCCTTAGAAGCTATCACGACTCCCACATCTGGCATCTGATGCAGCTGCACCAGAGATTTGCCAATGGGGACATCCCTTATGGTTACCTAGTGGGGGATGCTGGTTACACACTCGAGCCTTGGCTGATGACACCCATCAGAAATGCACACACACTCGAACTAGAACTCCACAATGAGGCACACAGATAGACCAGAATCATAATAGAGCATGTGTTTGGGATGCTCAAGTCATGGTTCCAGTGCCTGGACACATCCGGTAGAGCCTTTCAGTACTCACCAGCTACATCTACCCAAATTGTTATTGTATGTGCCATGCTACACAATATGACCCTGCAGAAACAGCTGCAGCAGGAGCAGCACGGGGCAGGGCCACTCAGCCCCCCACCATTGCCAAGGCCTGTGCAGGCACAGGGTGACCCGGAAGAGGAACAACCTGGGTCTGCCCCAGTAGGCAGAAGGAGGCATGCCCAGTATGCCCAGGTCTTGGCAAAGAGGCAACGCATAGCACATACACTGACATGGTAGGGACCCAGTGAATGACACCTCTCTCTGACTCGCACATACAGTAAAAGGGATGCCAAACATGATGCTACCTGTGCTTAACCATGTATAGGGAGTGTACTATATACATCTGACATAGTCAGCCCTCCAGCACCATCCTCAATACTGGCACAGCCACAAGGTAAATCACTCTTCCTACCAATTGCCGAATGGAGTAGTATGTGTTGTTACTTGCATCTATGGTATGGATGTGAGCATGCAAGGGAATCAGGTGGCTGAATGGGATGCCAGCAGATAGTAGACACCTACAGTGGCAGCATGAGATCTATAACAAATACTGGTGTCACCATAGTAGCCAGTACTAGACAAGGTGACAAAACACACCACGGGAAATGTGCTGGGTAACATGTGTGTCCATAGGACACACATGCCAGTCAGGGCAGCTCACATACCCAACAACAGTCTCAGCCAGCAGAACAGGTGTAGACAAACACAAACAAAGGCTGTGCTAAGGCCTCTGATTGATGGTTATGGACAACATCCCCCCCAGACCTACACAGACAGACTGGAACAGTGGACAGTGGGATGTTACTTCTGAAGGATAAGAAGTCAGAAACTGAAATGTAGTTCAATCAAACCTAAGACCTGTAGTACACTGATATGCCTCTAGTCAGCATGATAGGTTAGAATACAGAATGAAATGGAGTACCTGAAATACCAGTACAGTCATAGCAAATGTGTACAAGGGTCAGGTGTGCCCTCCCAATCCTATGTAGAAATGTAGTAACAGTCACGTGTGCCCCCCCAATCCTAAGTAGAAATGTAGTAACAGTCAGGTGTGCCACCCCAATCCTATGTGGAAATGTAGTAACAGTCAGGTGTGCCCCCCCCAATCCTATGTAGAAATGTAGTAATGTGTATGCGTAGGTATAATAACAGTGGAGCACAGATTACCTGAGCTGGCCAAGGTAGCACGATAGATTGTAGCATGTGTAAAATATGCAGGTCTGTGTTTGTTAGGTTGGTGTGTGTTGTATATTGAGTGAGAGTGGTCAGTATGTATGCATGGTGAGGTTTGTTCTGGTGGCCATTGCCCAGTAATGCCGATGACAGGGCCAAGTGCTCACAATTGCAGTGCCAAACACAATGCTTCCCAGCAAAACACATTCCAGCAATAAGCCATAGTAAATGTTTGGAAGTAATATGTGTCACCATCTGAAAGATGTTCATGACATGAATGTCGGCCCAGATATACAAGCAGTACACAGGGGGAAGTAACCCAGACAGACAGTGTATAATATGTAACTGTAAAATGGACACACCCTTGGAATTCTGCATACAGGTTTGCAGCCCTTTATTTGGCCTTGTAGTAGGGAATACTGATGTCATCTGGCCAAACATTCGCAGACCACAAAGGTCATAGGAATGAAGTATTGAGAAATGACTGATGTCCCTGCACATGCCAGCATAAGTGGAATGCCCCATGCATATCAATGAGTCAGATGCAAGTACTGTCCATAGCACACATGCACCCAGCTCATCCCACCACCACCCACAAGTACCTCTCCGGTCTTATCCCTGCTGTTGGGAATGAGTACAATATGACCCCCACCTGTGTATTTCAACAGCGAAAGAATGCAGCATGCAGAGCAGGTGTCCAATGCAGGTGTGTCCCTAGCTGTAAGCAGCACCCTGCCAGCATCCACACCATTGGATCAATAATGACAGAAAGTATTGGCATGAACACCTTGCACACCTACCCTGTCACCCCAAGGGAATATAGTGTATTGCAGTCTGGGACTGTAAGAGTGACAGAATGCAATGACCTGCTACAGCTGGCCTGCATCACTACCAAATGGCCTACAGTCCTCTGCCAAAGGCCTGTGTCTCACCCATACTGCCAATGTATGTTATGTCATGGACTCCCAAATAACATAATACAGTCCACAGAACCCAAATGCAAGGCCATGTAGGCAAATCACAGTAACATGTCCACCATGTCCTACTGCATGAACTGTGGACCAACACCAAATTACTGCTGGGATGAGGTGATAACTATAGGGAACATATCAGATAATGTTTGCATAATGTATGGAAGAGGATAGAATAATAGAGGGGGGTGGGAGCATGGGCAGCATGGAGTGTGTGAAGTCTGAAACTCAGCTGTGTGCACATATTATCCCTGGCTGCAAACACAAGAATGGGTGGCTACAAACCTCCTCGTAAACCACAATGTGAAGGGGTAATGTCCAGAATTATGAACCCTGCCTCTGGGTAACCCATGTGAATCTGTATAGCTGTGAGGTATGGCCACAGCAGGATATGGCCATACTGTCACATCAATGGATGTACAAGAATGGGATCCTCTGCCACCACTGTACCAAGGTGCTGAACCATTTACACAGACCCAACAACAAGTGTCTGCAACTTCCCCTCCAGAATGGCATGATTGTGCAAGAATATGTAGGCTGCTGACCACAATACTGGAAACAGCTGCATTCATCCTGTGTTCCCCAGGACATTACTGCAAGCAAATATGTATACCTGACAGTACTTGATGACATAAAACATCACAGTGTATAACAGCACATATATCTGAATATCTCTGCTAATACCAGGACCATGTAGCAAAAGCAGCATAGACACAATTACCTACAGTAACCCACTATCCTTTCCCCATTTTGATCCCATATTGTCAACTGATCTACAGATATCCTGCAGAAACAGTTTGCTAGCTGTAGGTGTAGAACACAAAAGTCTGCACTGGAGTACAATCTACCTGGAATGGATTCACACATTCAATACAGAAGGTCATACTGGGCATGCTCCAGCACTTAGAGAAATGAAGGCCATGTCAGAAAACAGAATACTGAAAGGTCATACTGGGCATGCTCACACACTTAAGCCCATGTCTGGCAACAAAAGTGGACCATACATATCTGACAGTCATAGATGTTAGTGCATACACTCCTCAGTACACACCAGTCATGCTTTGCACACACATTGGATAGGAATACACACATATATAAAAGGACAACACACTATAATAGGCCAAAAATACACACATGTAGATGTGCAGAAGAGAGTGACAGTGACAAAGAGCCTCCCATCATGAGGCCTCTCCCACCTAGCTCACATCCACTTGTCTAAAACCACATGATGTGCAAATGTCAATCACGGTAGACATTTGTATCTGGTATCCCCCAGCACTATAGTGTCTGTGGTGCTTGTGCTTACTGTGTAACATGGCTGTAGGAGTCAGTAGTCATCTAGCAGTTGCATACACATACCTGTGGAATATAAACCTGTGTGTGCCTGAGTGTTGTGTGTCTGCCTCTAGATGAATGGGTTATGGCCCATGCACACACACTGCTCCCCATTGCCCTACTATGGCAAGCCTGCTGATGTCTTCACCTTGAAATACACCTTTGGGGAAGGAGTAGCCCAATAATCTCCGTGGTGTGTAATGCGTAATGCTGTAGCATGATGTACTAGTTAGGTAGGAGTTTTAATCCAAGACGTGGCAAGTGTGTGTGTGTGTGTGTGTGTGTGTGTGTGTGTGTGTGTGTGTGTGTGTGTGTGTGTGTGTGTGCGTGTGTGTGGGGATCAATGCTTTTTAGGCCAGTCACACTCACTACAATTTCAAATGCTCTACTTTGGCAGGGCTGCTGATGTCATTCACTT
This sequence comes from Protopterus annectens, assembly GCF_019279795.1. Lineage (NCBI taxonomy): Eukaryota > Metazoa > Chordata > Ceratodontiformes > Protopteridae > Protopterus > Protopterus annectens. Next base: position 609,009,282 of record NC_056729.1, on the reverse strand, counting down.
TGAAATACACCTCTGGGGAATGAGTAACCCAGTAATCTCTGTGGTGTGTCCTGTAACTGGGTAATGCTGTAGTGTGATGGATGTTTGTCTGTGTGGGGAGCAATGCTTTGAGGCCATTCACAGTCACTACAACCTCCCATCATCTTTTTCTTCAGCCTGTAATGCTGTAGTGTGATATACTAGTTAGGTAGGAGTTCTAGTCCCAGACATGGCAACTGTGAAACTCTGTGTGTGTAGGGATCAATGTAGTTTGGCCATTCACAGCCACAACGCACACCTACAAATGGAGAACATTGATAACTATGCAGTAATAGAGACCTAATCCAAGCCTCCAGGGAGCACCCCTGCAATACCAGTTACAGCTCTCACCACACCTGTTGGCAACCAAACCAGGACCAAAACAATAAAGGTGGAGGAGTGTCCATATTCACCAAGGATATTCACACCACCAGGCTACTTGCCCAACAGAATGTGTCTGAAATACCCCCAGTGCAACTAACAGTAGGTTAGACTGCATTCCAAATTGTATACCTTGCTACAGATCTCCCACCATGCCTCATGAAACCCACTACAGCTTTTGAAACATACTGTGAAATATTATGATACAAGCAAACACCCTAATACTGGGTGACTTACACTACCCTGCCATTAACTGGGAAAACTACTTGTGTACCAACACGTGTGCCCAACTGTTCTTGGAAGTCATAATTCACAATGCCCTGGATCAAGTAACCCATAGTACCAACCGGGGCTCAACTGTCCTAGACCTGGTCATTACCAACATGGGAAATCAATGCTCCACACTTATGGTCACCCCATCAGTTGTCGGGTATGCTCATGAGCTAATCACCCTTAACATCAACATCCCTCCTCCACATCCCAGTAAGGAAACCTCCGTGACACACATCTCCAAAGCCAATGTCATGCTACTCATGTCAGATAGAACTAACATCATGACACCCATGCAGACGGGAACTGAAAGGATGACTGCTAAATCATACATGAAGGCACTGTACGAGCACATCCACTCATGCATTAATTTTGCCATCCAATATTGAGCCAAGACGGTCCCCACCAAGAAAAGGAAGCAAATGTGGTGGCCCCCTGCCATAAACATACTGTACAACAAAAGGAGGAAACTGTTGCAGAAATGGGTGAATTTCCAGGAAACAAAATACTCCCTTACCAGCTACAGTAAGAGGCAGAGCTCCCTCATAACATCCACCAAAGCTAGTTACGAACATAATATAGCCAAAGATGCCAAAGACAACTGCAAGACGTTCCATAGCTATGTGAGGAATATAAATGGCAATGCTCAGAACTGCTGTGAGCTACAACAGGATGGTATTAAATTTACTGCTCCCAGGGATATTGCCAATATCCTGGCATATCAATTCAGTGTCAACTGCACCCCCCTCCCAATCCCCAAAGAACCCATCTCAACACGGATATATTGCCATATTCTGGTAATAATGGCCACATAGGTAAGAACCACACTCTACAGAGCTATGAGACCAGTCAACATCACGTGCTGTGTACTACATGAGCTACAAACTGAACTGGCACCTCACCTATGTACCATGACTAATCATAGCCACACCTCAGGCTTCATGCCCACTGTGTGGTGCACAGCACAGTTATCCCAGTCCACAAGGGGGATCCACCTTGGATCCTGGGAACTACAGTCCCAGCAGTATGACATGCCTGATCTGCAAAGCCATGGAATGTATTATCATGGAAATTAAAACAAAGGCATTGGCAACCTGAAAACACTGGACCCTAACTAGGTTGGGTTTGTGAAGGGCCGATCATGTCACCTCAATCTGAATGACAACTGTGAATCCATCTCCAGAGCCGTGGACGAGGGTAAGATGGTTCACTCAGCTTAGCTGGTCCTTGCCAAGCCCTTCAACACCATCTGCCAGTCTGGAATCATAGATAAATGTATCAAGCTGGCCATTAATTCCTATGTCACCCGATGGGCTGCCAACTGCCGTACTGACACAACACCCACTGTAAATGTAGGTGACACTAACCCAAGCCCTAGACAAGTGACAGTTGGAGTACCTTAAGATTTAGTCCTGGCACCACCCTTGTTTGGCATCTACTGCTCTGAAGTACAGTCCAACAGTAAGGGACACCGGCAAACAAAGGTCGCAGATGACTGCACACTGGGAGCCAATATTGAATCCCCACATGATGTGGATATTCTACAGAAGGGCCTTACAGAAAGACATCCTTGGTGCCTGAGCCATGCCCTCATGATCAGTGCCAGGAAACATATAGTTATCCCAATTGGGAAGGGACATGTACCTGTGAAGTACCACATAGGTGGCAGTACACTAAACATTTAAAGTGTGATAACAGACTTATGGACACAGGTGGACAGTGGTATCACCTTTGATAACCACATCGCCACAACAGTCAGGAAACCCACCTATGTGGCACACCTCCCACTAAGGGCTTTACATCCAGGAAAACAAGGCCATTGTCCCACTGTAGTCATCTCTCAGTAGACCCAGTACAGACTACAATAGCCCATTACATATGTACCTCACAAGACATCTGTAACAAAATAGAGAGGCTGCAGGCATACCTCATTAAATGACCACAGGTCTAAACTAGATGCCCTATGCTGACCGTCTGAAAATCATCCAGCTATACTCTGTCACATATTGTGTTCTCAGAGGCGATCTCTGCTTAACATACCATGCCATGTCAGACTGACAGCTGTTGGACATGCTACACTTAGAGATTCCAAATCCTCACAGCTACATGCTCCAGGGATCCAAATCCTGTCATCACAATAAACAACACATGCAGGCGGGATGTGTTCCTGACCCCGGGACTCCCCAGACTCTGGAATAGACTCCCATACATGTCAAGCAGAGTGCCTCTTTGGCCCTCTTCAAAAGGAACATGGACAATTGGATGGGAGATAGGAAATTTACCCTGTGGATCATGTTAGCTGCCCTGCTAGACAGGGGTGCAGGGAAGTAAATATCGTGGGAAGTTATAGCCAGGGAATTATCATGTCTAGGCATGTATAAGCCCTAAGGCCAATAGCCTAGTATCAACATATGACCATATGAACCTATGAACTACACTTTTCATTGCCCAACCTTGGCAAAGTTGCTGATGTCATTCACTTTGAAATACACCTTTGGGGAAGGAGTAGCCCAATAATCTCCATGATGCAACCTATAACTGTGTAATGCTGTAGTGTAATATACTAGTTAGGTAGGAGTTCTATTCCCAGACATGGCAAGTTTGTTTGTTTGTTAGTCTGTGTAGGAAGCAATGCTTTTGAGGCCATTCACAGTCACTACAACCTCCATTGCCCTTCTTTGGCAAGCCTGCTGATGTCATTCACTTTGAAATACACCTTTGGGAAAGAAGTAGCCCAGTAATCTCCATGGCGCATCCTATAACTCCATAATGCTGCAGTGTGATACACTAGTTAGGTAGGAGTTCCAATCCCAAACATGGCACTTGGGGTGTGTGTGTGTGTGTGTGTGTGTGTGTGTGTGTGTGTGTGTGTGTGTGTGTGTGTGTGTGTGTGTGTGTGTATGTGTGTGTGTGTGTGTGTCATTCGTATCCTGTGTGTAGGTGTCCGTGAGTATGTACTGGACTCAATGTGGAGCGGGTTTTGCAAATTTCTTATATGGTGGGCCTATTATATGTCACACTGTCCACCTTACAAAGATAACAGATGGCAAACAGCAGAGAGGCAGGGGTTGACAATCCATATCCCTACATGTGACATCAAGGCCTGGCAAACAATTTAGGCAACCCTTGTATTACCCAGAGAACACTCTAAACCCATGTCTCATACACAAACACATTCAGCTAGGCAACAACCACTATGTTGGTAGTTCCCTGCATATTGCCCACAGATAGTAACCATGGTGTGTTTGCAATGGACTACAGAGGGCATGGCACCCTGTCCCATCACTGCAATAGGCACATAATTGCATACAGTGCTCCTTCACCATGTTCCGCACTGGACATCTTCAACAACTGTAGTGCCAGCAAATGTAACCCACAAAGGACATACCATGCCTTATACACATGCCTTGCATGGAAAGATGCCACTGACACCAGGGAATACCTGTATCATGCTGTCAATATAGGTGCAGGGTCAACCTGGTGTCCATTGCCAGTTCTCACCACATGAGGCCAGGAATGGCACATCTGATGATACCAATATATGTACACAACATGCCCCAGACACCCGAGGTACAGTTCCACATGTCACAGAACATGCATGTGAGGCATGTGCACATCCCAGACACCGTCTATGTCATGGACTATAGAACACATACATGGCAAACAGTGCACAGCACTGGCCACCCACACTAGTAACACAGATGACTGGATGGTGAATACAATACCCACCTATGTGGGCCAGTCCAAACACTACACCCCTGAGCCATACTGCAGACCATTTTCATGTGGCCTGATGCCAAGGTATACCCTTTACCTAGCCTTGTGCAGCCTTCTGGCACAGTCAACCACTACACACCTGTGAAGCAATGCACCCATGCATGTCAGTACTGGCAACATGTGTGTGTGTGTGTGTGTGTGTGTGTGTGTGTGTGTGTGTGTGTGTGTGTGTGTGTGTGTGTGTGTGTGTGTGTAGAGTATAATGATTTTGACACCATTCACACTCACTACACCTCCCACTGGCCTACTGAATCATGCCTTCTGATGTCAGACACCTTCACATACCCTTTGCCCATATATCATCCTGATAACCCCTGTGGTGCATGTGATACCTGCATATTACTGTATTGTGGCATACTAGCTAGTTAGGAACTCTAATCCTGACCCTGCCAACTGTGATAATGTGTGTGAGTCCCTGAGAGAGTGTGGCATTGTCGACGTTGACACCTGTTCATGTGGACAGGCACATGTACTACACCTACCTTATCCTTCCTTTATCACTGTTACAGATGTCACTCGCCATCAAATATACCTCTGGACAGCTCACCAACATGTAAGCTCTGTGGCACATGCAATAACTACATAGACATGTGATAGCAATACATAGTCAGGCAGGGGTTTGAAACCCCATACTGGTAAGTGTGTGACACAAACATGCTTAGGTTTTACTCTCCCACCCCCTCCCTGTCTTACATTGTCTCTGTATGTCTCTCTCACTCCCTTTCTGGTGGATGTGGAGAAGTACACCTGGTTTGATTAGGCAGCAGCTTGTGTTTTGTATGTGATGCTCATGATCAGCTGATGGCCTCTGCTTGAATTTCAATCCCCCACTAGCTGATTGCATGTCGAAAAGCTGTGATAACATTCCCATAGCCAGTTGCATGGAAACACACTCCTATACCTAGGAACATCATGTGGGTGTTGGGCCTTTTCTTTCACTGTTAGCAGGACCTCATGTCAGGATTTGGCAAACAGCATCACGGATGATAGTGGGATATACCTCTAACAACATACACTGTGGAGACAGGCCAACAAACAGGAGGGGGTATTCCAGACATGACTACAGAATGTAAATGTTGCTCTTCTGCATTTGGAGTAATGTTGGTTTAACAGGGTTTGTGTGGATATGGCTGGTCTACATGATTTAATATCTGTTATGACAGTGTTATGTGTTTCAGGAAACTCCCATCTGTAGGGTTATCTGCAGACTGGGCAGTGTTTGGAGTCTTCTGTGTCTTGTGTTACTCACAGATCACCTATCTTAAAACTGCAGAAGCATAGTCTGAGGATTGCAGTCAGTACATGGTGACAGCCGTGAGAGTTACTGACTTCATATCCCTTATAGGACATATGTCACAAAAACCCTGTTACAACAGTAAATGTATGAGGGTATCATAGCAACATGCCAATATTGGCCCAATGTTTGTGGATGCAGCAGCAAGTCTGTCAACCTTTGTACATATGTCATGCAGTAAGAGGTGCGTATGTTCTGTGCACTATTATTTATTGGCATCATACCTGATAACA